>NC_081567.1:28544581-28659383 GCF_022355385.1 Mustela nigripes
ATGGCCCTTCTTTTCACGACATCTGTATCTTTGGGGTAAATACCCAGTAGTGCAATGGCAGGGTCATAGGGAGGCTCTATTTTTAATTTCTTGAGGAATCTCCACACTGTTTTCCAAAGTGGCTGCAAGAGCACCATTTTTTTTTTTTTAAAGATTTGATTTATTTATGTGACAGAGAGACAGAGATCACAAGTAGGCAGAGAGACAGGGAGGAGAGGGCGAAGCGGGCTCCCCGCTGAGCAGAGAGCCTGATGTGGGGCTCGGTCCCAGGACCCTGAGATCACCTGAGCCAAGGCAGAGGTTCGGTCCCAGGACCCTGAGATCATGACCTGAGCCACCCAGGTGCCCCACAAGAGCACCATTTTTGACCCTGAACTAGAAGGGCATCATTCTGTCCTCAGTGCCTTGTACAACCAATTCAGAAGATGATTTAATGTTAACAACATGTTCCTCTTCTCGTGGAAGCATGTGCCTGGTGATTCTTAGCCGCACCATCCAATGCTATGGTTAAATCTGCTTTTGAATTACTGTCTTGATTTCCAACACAGTGTTGGAAAGTGTCAAATCCAGTAGTGATTGGGGATAACATTCC
Source organism: Mustela nigripes (assembly GCF_022355385.1). Taxonomy (NCBI): domain Eukaryota; kingdom Metazoa; phylum Chordata; class Mammalia; order Carnivora; family Mustelidae; genus Mustela; species Mustela nigripes. The sequence continues at coordinate 28,545,174 of NC_081567.1, forward strand.
ACACTGGATGAGTGTGATCCCTACTAAGGGTGAGTTCCCCAGGGGATATAGCCTCTCATTTCTGGTCCTGCAGAGTGATTCATTCATTCCCCCAAAGACACACCACATGCCAAATTTGTACTCTGAACTCAATTTATGATTGCAGAAAGAAAAAAGTTATTTTTAAAAATTAGGTCCTGACAGGCAGCTCGGATTTATTTCTAGTTTATTTCCGGTCACACAGGATAGATGTGGGAGAATGTCCATAGGACGCATGAGTTTTGACAGGAATCAGGAAAACCTCATGAAATATTATAGATCAGAGTCTTTATTGTCTGCTTGGGCAGACACCACAACATTACAGACTGGGTGCTTTAAACAACAGGAATGTATTTACTCACAGTAAGTCTGGAAACTGGAAAGTCTAAAATCAAGGTGCTGGCTGGGTTGGTTTCTGGCGAGAGCTCTCTTCTTGGCTTGCAGTCGGCAGTGTTCTTGCTGTGTCCTCACGTGATAGATGTCACTGGTGTCTCTTCCTCTCCTTTTGAGGGTACCAGACCTAGAAGTGTAAAACCCTACCTTTATGACCTCATTTAATTTTCCTCACCTCCTTCGACTCCCTGTCTCCAAATGTAGTCACATCGGGGGTTAGGGCACCAACATATGAGTTTGGGAGGGGTGCATAAACATTCAGTCCCTAGGACCGACTTTATAGGGGATGGAGGTAAAATGTGTGGGTCTTGCCCAATCTTTCAGCTCCAGTGGGATGGGGTGGCCAGTGCACTGGAGCCAGATGGACAGTTTGCATCCTGTCTCCTCTGTGTCTAGCTGTGTGACCTCAGGCAACTTCCTTAACCTACCTGTGTCTTAGTTTCCTTATCTGTAAAATAAAGCTGATAACCATATCTAACTAACAAGGTTACTAAGAAGATTAGATTCAATCCAATTAACAAAGTTGGTTAGTTAGTTAAGTGAATAAAGGTAAAGAGCTCAGAAGTGTAACTGACATATAGACACTTACTGAAGTCTCTTCAGACCTTGGCAGATTCAGTGGGAAGTTCATGACTCTGACAGTTTACAGCAGTGTTTTGCAAAGTGCAAACTCTCTGGTTCTGTGCCTGGGAATGTGAAATTTTAGCATCCTCCCAAAGTGTCCTAGATGCAGGCTTATGCTGGAGAATCACTAGCTTACCTGCTAAGCGACGTTGGTTGGATTTGTCTGGGTCTCCTGTATTCTCGTCGTTTTGTTCTCAAATACAAAAAGTGCCTTTCTTCCATGGGGTTGAAAGAGGGTATCAATAGGACAGTGCCCCCTTGCCACTCTGTGCAGTGACACCAGGGTCTCCTAGGTTGTGTCCTTCATCCCCTGTCTCCTTTGGGGTCAGTGTGATCTGACAGCTGGTTGCCTGCATGAGAACGAAACAGACAAACTGTGTTGTTAAGCATGGAGTGAGGATCATGGGAATCAATTTCTCACTTGTCATCGGATTGAGACCTCATTGTGGGGACCTTGGCAGCAGCTGTTGCCCATATTTGAGATGGTGCCTTTGGGAGGGCAAAGAAAACTATGTCTTAGCCCTTCTGCTAGCCTCAATAGGTGGCGTCTGGATGTAGTCCCTTTGATCTTACTGAGTCTTTCAAAAAAAAAAAAAAAAAAACAGTGAATTTATATTACGATGATTTGGTCCTGTCAAAAATCCAGAATAGCAAAATTGAAATGACTAAATCAATAAAAAGTATTTAGGAAGAGTTTACTGTGCCTTTAAAAACAGGTCGTGAACTGGGGAGCTTTCAGATTTAAAACTGATATGATATGAAGCTCAGAGGCATGATATTACAGGATGGCTTATAAAGTGAAAATAAGGAAGTTGTTTAACATTGACAATGATTGGTTATTACAATGAGAGTTTGCAGATGGCAGGGAATTGGTTAAAAGGGACTATCTGTTCCCTCTGTTATAGGAGAGACATTGTTTAAGGGTCCAAAGTTGCAACTAGTAGATAAATAAGTCCTAGAGCTCTAATGCACAGCATAGCCATTATTGTAACAATATTGTGGTATTGTCAATAATAGTGTAATGTGAACATCAAACTGGCTAAGTTTCCCACCACAGAAAAAGAAATGATAGTATACGAGAGGTGGAAGTTACCAATATAATGGCAATCATGTTGCAATATATAAATGTATCAAATCAACATGCCATACACCTTAAATTTACACAGTGTCATATGTCAAATAGATTTCAGTAAAATAAGTAAACAAAAAACTGATTCTCTTATAGCATTTTCAGGAAGATGACTTCAGCTTCTTTGAATTATCAGAGGTATTTACAAGAAATCACCGAAGTTCAGTTTCAGTTATGTTCATGAAATAAGGCAGATTTAGTTTGGCTTCAGTGGTTTTATATGCTTAGCGAATTCTCAGGTTTCATCTCCATTTTGTATTTAATTTTAGCAGCCCCCAAAGCAAACAAGCCTTTGGTCGCAGGTTGGATTCCCCCAGAAGCCGAGCCAGAGGCAAGGATTTGTTTGAGTGGAAAGAATTCATTTGGGAGGTAGTGGTTGGAAACACCAGGCTGGGGAGGGGAGCAGGGGGGAAGTGAGCAGGGAAAGGGAAGGAAACCAGTTAATGAGACATTATCATCTGGAAAATGCCTAATGTGGATGATGGTGTCTTTATTCTCCAGAGAGCTCTGAGATCCCATATCAACAGGTGCCTGAGAATGATTCTACAAGACAGGCCATGGGGATGGAGCTTTTATCTCCCAGTTTCTTGTCTGTCATTTGTTGAGATTAATTTAGGGGCCATTTACTTTCGAGCATATCTGGCTTGCCTCACATGAGAGCCAGTCTTGCTCTCATAGGCTATACAGAGTTGCAAGTTTGTGGCATACAGACGTGAGTCGGACAGAGCCGGGCAGGTTACCAACCGTGCCCAATGTGCTGGGGGCCTTGCAGATATGGAATCACAACAACCAGCATGCACTGAGCAAATATCCTGCCTGGATCTGTGCCTGCTGCAGGTACCCTCTACATTCTCACTCCTCAGGTATGACCCATGGACCAGCAGAGTCCACATCACCTGGAGGCTTACTGGAAATGCAGGATTTCATGGCCCATCCCAGACCTACAGAATCAGAACCTGAATTTTAATCAGATCGCTGGGTGATTCAGATTGTACACAGGCATCCTCTTCATTTCTGTGCTAGGAAACCATGGCCACACCTAGCTGGCCTGTTGTACAACATTGAAGAAAGAGAACGCTCCAGTGTAGAGCAGGAAAGCCACACACCCATGGAAGGAACCAGAAGTCACAGGGCCAGGAGTGGTTTGGCAACTCGATCAGGAGGTTGGGGATGAGAATGTGGGTGACTGGCCTTAGGGCACTTGTAAACCATCCCTGGGGACTCAGAAATAACCAAGGGAGATCTTGAAGGAGGGTAAAGTCACGTAATTCTTCGCTGGGGACAGAGATCCATTGGCTGTTAATGGGCATCATCTGAGGTTAAGCCAGGTGGAGTCTGGGCCGTTTAGGATCTATCTGTGCATGTTTCTTCATTAAATGTGTGCACCTAGAAACAAGGACCCAGGTCTTGTATAACTTTATATTCCCAGTATCTGGTGCACAAAATTCATGCTCAGCTGATGCCTGCTGAATGGCTTAGTGATCTCCATTCATCCATTTAACAAATACTTAGATGGTATCTATTATAGTCCAGGCACGGTGTTAGAGCTGCATTAACATTGGTGAATAAACCATTTTGATAGCTGCCCTTGTGAGCATGTCATCTAGTGGGGACTGGACAAGCATATAAAATTAATATATAATTGCAAATTATGAAAAGCTCTATGTGTGGTATGTAGTGATAGGGATTAATGGGGTGGAGGTCTGCCCTCAGGGTATTGGGAAATCCCTTTGAGGACTGACAAGTGAGCCAAGAACTGAAGACTGAGAAGTATGGAGCCATGGGAAAGTGGAAAAGCATTTTAACCATACATCACAGCATGTACAAAGGCCCTGAGGCAAGAATTAATGGAGTAGTTACACGATTTATAAGAAATATAAGCTATACTTTGTAATCTCTGCTCGCTAGCCAACCACAGTATTAAGGTATCATAAAACCTCAAGGAGTCTGTCTGGGACAAACCAGGTTATCCTCTTGAGTCCTTGGGATTGAGTTAGCTTGTGTGCCCAGTAAGAGAGGAGTCACCTGTTTGGAAAACCTAGGTACTGCAGTTTGGGATTTTGAGACGTTAGCATCTAGGGCCTCAACATAAAATCCTGTCTTTTTTTTTTTTTTTTTTCTTTAAATGTTCAGTTAGCCACTCTATAGTACATAATTAGTCCTTGATACAGTGTTCATTGATTCATTAGTTAAGTATAACACCCAGTGCTCATCACAGTACATGCCCTGCTCAATAGCCATCATGCTGTTACCCCCTCACGCTTCCCCCTTTCCCTCTGAAACCCCCAGATTATTTCTCGGGGTCCACAGTTTCTCATGGTTCATCTCCCTCTCTGATTTGTCCAATCCCTTTGGATTTCCCTCCCTTCCCCTATGGTCCTCTGTGCTATTCCTTCTGTTCCACATAGGAGTGAAACCATATGACCATTGTCTTTCTCTGTTTGACTGACTTCGCTTAATGAAATCCCCTCCAGTCCCATCCATGTTGATGCAAATGGTGGGTATGCATTGTTTGAGTAATATCCCATTGTGTATATGGACCACATCTTCTTTATCCATTCATCTGTTGAAGGGCATCTCAGCTCCTTCCACATTTTGGCGATTGTGGACATTGCTGCTAAGAACATTGGGGTGCATGTGGCCCTTCTTTTCAGTACCTCTGTATCTTTGGGGTAAATACCCAGTAGTACACATTCTGTCTTATAAATGTGTCTAATTCATTACATTTTCCCCCACTCTTGATCATAGAAGATGAAATGTATGAGTCATGCAGTTTAAGATGTGTCGTAATGTTACATTTCAGGGCCAAGTTCCAAAGGAAAGGAATTTTTTTTTTCTGAATATAATGAAAAAGTTCTAGCTCTTCTGTTACTATTTATGTGACCCTGAACATGTTGCCTAAACTTCCTACATCTGGTTTCTTCTTCTCTAAAACAGTCATAGTGATGTTTATGAGAACTGAGTCAGTTGAATTCCGTAAACATTTATGGAGCACCTAACAGTCAGTCAGTCATTTGACAACTATTTATTGTTTCCCTCTTGGTATGTTCCAGGCACTGTGTTAGGCTCAGGAGATGTAACAGTAAGCAAGACAAAAACTTCCCTACTTCTAAGAGTTTATGGTGTACTAAGAAAGACGGAGGATTAAAGTATAGTGGATGTAAATTTAAACTAAAGTATGAGGGGGCGCCTGAGTGGCTCGCTCAGTTGGGCAGCTGACTCTTGATTTCAGCTCCGGTCATGATCTCAGTGTCCCTTTGGACTCCAAGCTCAGTGGGGAGTCTGCTTGAGATTCTCTCTCTCTCTCTCTCTCTCTCCCTCTCCCTCTCCCTCTGTTCTTTCTCTCAAATAAATAAATAAGTCTTTTTAAAAAACTCAAAGTATAAGGATGCAAGAAATAGCAAAGATATATCTACTTTTTAAAAATCAAGCTAAGTCTTGTTCCTAGCCCCTGTCATGTCTGGCTGGTAGGTGATTCTGTCTATAGCATTATTACGACTTGCTTCCTTAATGTAGGACTTTGCAAAGGACCTTTATTTCAGCCTTGTGAGACTCTGAACAGAGAACTGAATCATCCCTTACCCAGACTCCAGACTTGTGAGAAGCCATTTGTTTTGTTCTGTGAAACTGTGAGATGAGAAATTTGTGTTGTTCTAAGTCCCTTACTTGGTGGTGATCTGTTGCATAGCAATAGAAAATGAATACACAGGTGTCTCCAACCTTCCTGTGTTCTATCCTGGTTTCCACTCAGTGTCCTTTCGTGCAAGCCTTCACAGCTCCTGCTGTTGTTTCCATGACACCTAAGAAACAGACCTTCTTGCTGAGCAGGAGCCCAGACAGTGGGTCCAACCCCTCTTCAGGGCATCAGAACTCCAAGTCCTTCTACTGAGCACAAGCCTCCATAATCCAGCCTTGCTCTGGAAGGATCTCTCCCCTCACAGCCAGACCCCAAAGCTATGCTTCTCTCTCACCATTTCCCTTCTGGGATGACACCAGAAATGGTTTAGGATTTCACAAGAGGCAGGGCGGGCAATAAAAAAGCAGATTCTGATTTTGCTTTAGAGTGACATGGACTCAAAGGGTCCTGTGGACGCAGGGGTGGTGGCCGGGGGGGTGCGGCAGAGAGCATGGAAAGCAGACCGTGGCTCGCTCTCATTTATTCTGTGTGGGCCTCCCACAGCACTGAAAAGGAAACACAAATAAACATTGCAATATCTTTTCTCACCGGGCTAGTGTTGACAATATACTGTTTCAAGGGCCGTGATAGGAGCACACGGCAGGAGGGCGTCAGCAGGTCCTATGAGCCTGGAGGAAGATTTAGGTGGTCATGTAGCCTAAGACTGAAAGAATGAGCAGGAGCTGGCCTGGTGAAAGGGCAGTGGGCTGGGGAGTGTGGGGAGGGAACGTGTTATTGGCTCAAAGCCCAATGGCACCCTTGCAGAGTAAAAGAACAGAGCATGAAGTGGAAACAGAAGGAGGGGGGCAGGGAGTTAAGACCAAGCCAGGCAAGGCCATGCAAATCCAGTGAAAGAAATTACATAATTTTTGTATCCGCCAGCTTCACTGTAGTAGTTCTGCGTAACAAAGACCTCCCAAACTCACTGGGTTATAAAAACAAGCATTTAAGTTTTGCTTAGAAGTCTCTCTAGAGGCTTTGCTGTTAGTGGGCTTGGTGGGGAGCAGCTAGGCTTGGATCTAGGCTGGGGGTTGGGTCTGTTCCACCTGGGTCCTCATTCTCTGGACCAATGGCTACATGGGGCAGGTTTTTTCTCATGGCAGATGGCAGGTTTGCAAGAAGGCGAGAAGGAACACGTCATGTTTCTTAAGATCTCAGCTGGGAACTGGCACACGGACAGTTCCATTCAAGTTCCATTGGCCAAGGCAAGTCACAAGGCCAACCCAACATCAGTGAGGCAGGGGAGGTCACTGAGCCCACAGTGGGATGTCTTGCAGACCTAGGGCAAAGAGTATGGATGTATAACTTCTAATTCATGGAGCAAGAAACATAGTGGGAACAATAACCCAACTTGTCACAGCATCCAAGGATAACAGAAATGTTTGCTGGAGTTTCCGGGAGAGCTACAAGTAAAGTGACCAGATCAGCAAGACTCTGCGTTAACACAAACTAGACCCAGGCAGCTCCCCACAAGTGTCCTGGAGGTATGGCACCGTCCATGTTTCTCAGTCACACTTGGTCACCTGAGCAGACGGACTGTCTGTTCCCAGAGAGTCACACAGTCTTTCATAAACTGCTGATCCTTCCATCAGCCATGGTCAGAAAAAGGACTAACAGCTTAAGAGACAAGAGAGTCTTATATAAATTAGGATATTTTGTTTGGCTGGCCAACACCGTCCCCTTCCACTGTCCTCTTCTGCTCCAAATCCCTACAAACGATCTGAACAGTACTATTAAGTGGAAAAGTAGCATCATTGAGACACGAAAAGGGAGAGACAGGGCAGCAGAAACTATGAGAAACTCCTGTGATGAATTGGATGAACTCTGACCCGAAGGAGGGAAAGTGAGTGGGACCTTTGGGGACAGGACCAACTACACAATTTGTGGGGACGCATGCAAAATGAAAAAAAGCTGGACCTTGTGCAAAAATTACTAAGAATTTCCAGATGGTGATATCAGAGGATAGCACGGGACTCTCCCAAGGGAGGGATTCACGGGTCACATGCTCAAGAAGCCAGTCGCACTTGGGGCATTTCAGTCCCCCTGATGGCAAATGCAATGAGCAGGAAGGGGCTGGGAGCAACCATTCTGGGGATTGGTTTGGAATCAGGTTTGTAACTGGGGCAGCTGATCAGTTCAGGGCTTCTCTTCTCACATCCTTGAAACCTGCCACCAGTTCGAGTCAGTGGGCAGAACTGGTTCTCCTGGGCTGAGGTTCCATGTTCCTCTGCTAAGAGCTGCTGCAATAATGAACCACCAGCAGAGCGAGGCACACAACAGAAACAGACTGTCTTGCAGGGCTGGTTCCTTCTGAAGCTGGGAAGGAGAATCTGTTTCATGCCTCTCTCCTGGCTTCTGGCAATTTGTTGGCCATCTCTGCCCCTCGGCTCATAGGACATGACCGAATCTCTGCCTTCAGCTTTGCGTGGCCTTCTCCCTGTGTGCATGTCTCCATGTTCGAATTTCCACTTTTTATAAGACATAACTCACACTGGATTAGGAGCCCACTTGACTCCAGAAGGACGTCATCTTAAGCACTGATATCTGCAATGACCCTATTTCCAAATAAGGTCACATTCTAAAGCCCTGGGGGTTAGGGCTCCAACATGTGAATTGGAGAGGGACACGACTCAACCCTTAACAGGTGCATCGTGGGTGCTTAAGCCAGAGGCACAGGGTAGCGCCCTGATGTAGACCCCTTCCCTCCTAGGAGCCTAGCAGGTAGCAAGGCTGCACCCATCACTTAGCAGCACACCGCTCCTCCCCCCACCCCAGCCACAGGCAGCAGATGGCCATAAACAGACACCAGAAAACCAGGACCATCAAACACTTGGGGCAAACCAAGTATCAGGGTACAAGAGTTGCTTTTGAAGAACATCATTTGATGAAACGGCGTCATTATTCAAAACAGATGGACTTTTCATAGTCCTCTGACAGTCCCTGTATTGTTTCCTTAATTAACTAACAGGTGTAGTCATTCCTTGAGCCACCTTGCCTGCTGTCAGAGCACAGAGCACCAGAACGTTACAGTCTGGCTCCCTGGGTGATCGAAGACCAGCGGTCATCACCCTGGTTACACAGTGGGGTCGCCTGCCAAGTTCTGAAAGGACAGAAGCCTGCGTCCCGCTATTTCATTGGTCCGGAGTGCCCCATGGGCAGAGAGACTTTTGCTTTTTATTTTTTTTAATTTTTTAAAAGATTTTATTTATTTATTGACAGACAAAGATCGCAAGTAGGCAGAGAGACAGGCAGAGAGACAGAGAGAGAGGGAAGCAGGCTTCCTGCGGAGCAGAGAGCCCCAGGTGGGGCTTGATCCCAGGACCCTGGGATCATGACCTGAGCTGAAGGCAGAGGCTTTAACCCACTGAGCCACCCAGGCACCCGAGACTTTTGCTTTTTAAAGCTCTCAGGTGATCACAGTGTGCTGCTAAGGTTGAGAACCGCTGGTTTGGAACTCCTTCAGAACCCAGCCATGTGCGTAGTTGTAATGATGCATAAGGATCGCGGATAGCATGGCATGGGTTCGAGGGCGGCCGATTCTTGTTTGTTGCTTCCAAATTCAAGGCTTCAGTATCTCTCTGCTTTAACTCTGCCACGCCATGTGCTCTGTTTTCTTTTCTTGAGCCTAACTCTGTTCAGTTGCTAAGGAGCCGCATCTTTGCGGAGTTTTCCTTTGGCTTACAAAGGGCTTACAAAGGCGGCCTCTCAGCCTGAAACAGAGGTCTGTCGGAAGCACAGAGAATTATACTAAACTGAATTGAACAGATAATGGGTTTGCATTTAGCGCGATCTAGTATAAGGAGCGACAGTGTGTGCCCTGGCGTCTTTTTTCCAAGGATGCAGGCTGATCGAGCTTGCTGTGTTCCTCAGGGGACACTGTAGGTGGCTTCGGCGAACCTCAGACAGTCTCTCTCCTCCTCTCCCTCTGTCCTGTTCTCCCCTTTTCTTCCTCTGTCTCTCTCATTCTCTGTCTTCTCATCATCTTTGTCCTCTCCTAGGTTCTCTCATGCTGTCTCTCTCTTTCCCCTTCTTTCCTCAAAATTCTGGCTCTCGCAGGTTGCCATGGCCAAGGAGCACAGCCCGTAGTCTTCTGAGACGTCTCACGTTGCCTCTTGTAACATAAGAAGACGTGAGGGGCGCCTGGGTGGCTCGGGGTTAAAGCCGCTGCCTTCAGCTCAGGTCATGATCTCGGGGTCCTGGGATCGAGTCCCGCATCGGGCTCTCTGCTCAGCAGGGGGCCTGCTTCCCTTCCTCTCTCTCTGCCTGCCTCTCTGCCTAATTGTGATCTCTCTCTGTCAAATAAATAAATAAATAAATAAATAAATCTTTTAAAAGGGGGGGGCACCTGGGTGGCTCAGTGGGTTAAGCCACTGCCTTCAGCTCAGGTCATGATCTCAGGGTCCTGGGATCTAGTCCCGCATCAGGCTCTCTGCTCAGCAGGGAGCCTGCTTCCCTCTCTCTCTCTCTGCCTGCCTCTCTGCCTACTTGTGATCTCTCTCTGTCAAATAAATAAATAAAATTAAAAAAAAAAAAAGACGTGAGGCCTTTGTCCCCTTCTCCCTCATCTGAGATGTCCTCTCTAGAGTCTGCTGTGTCACTGTGTTTGCTGGTCCCAGAAACCACCTGGGGAAGCTGGCTACACCCATGTGGGCAGTAGTAAGAGCACGTGACTCTAACATGTATATTACATGTCAGGTACCCTTCTAAGCATGTTTGACAGATAAGGAGACACATTCCCAGAGACAGAAGGTGACTTCAAACCCAGGCTGTCTGCTTCAGAGTTTGTGCGCTTCTTCTTCTTCTTCTTTTTTTTTTTTAAGATTTTATTTATTTATTTGACAGATGGAGATCACAGGAGGCAGAGAGGGAGGCAGAGAGAGAGGGGGGGAAGCAGCCTCCCCGCTGAGCAGAGAGCCTGATGCAGGACTCGATCCCAGGACTCTGGGATCCTGTCCTGAGCCAAAGGCAGAGGCTTTAACCCACTGAGCCCCCCAGGTGCCCCCTGCTTCAGAGTTGATGCTCTTAAAACTTGACTCTATATTGCAAGCATTTCAGAAGGAAGCAGTAGAGGGGGAGAAAGATCACAAGAGCTAGAAAGAGAAAGAGCTAGAAACAAACAAGGGGAGATAAAAGATGGAGACACAAAGAGGTGGAGGGAGACAGCCACCAAGATGCAGAGAACCGGGGGCAGGATGGAACCTTCAATTCCATACGTACCGCAACAGAGCTGAGGGAGAGAAGCCCAGTAAACACACTTCATGCTGCATCTCTGAATTGGATAGGAAAACCCTGTCTGGGGCATAGTGTAGGCGAGAGACTCCCAACTCTGGGAAATGTAGGTCCGGTTCAGGTGTAGTTTAGAGAATGTCCTTATGTTATGATGCACTGGTTTTAGAAAATGCAGGCTTGCTTCTGGTTCACCTGGTGTCTTTTGAAAAGAAAGAGGGGGAAAAAATTTTCCTTATTCTAGGCTCAGTCCAGAAAAAAGCAAATAAAAAGAAAAAAAATAGTATTTAAGTTCTCTTTAATTCATTTAATTTAATTTAGCAAACAAAGCAGAGCACTCTGATTTTTTTTTTTTTAAATACGGGATATTTGATCTTCCCAGAGCACCCCAGCTAGGGAGGTGGGTCAGCCCTTGGCGCAGATTGCACCCATCCGCAGTTACAGCTGGTGGGGACACTGCATTGTGATTTGCACGCCAGTCCCAGCCTCCCCAGCAAATTTGTTTCGCTTCTTTAATTTCTTAATGCAGTAGGTGTTGTGATGTTAGAGACCTAGGAGCTGTCCTTTGTGGTGCGTTGGTGGGACTCGGCATCACTTGGGAGGACCTGTTTCCCTTCCAAGTGTTGCTGGAAGGCTGCCATCTGCTCATTCTGTGCTGTAGTCACTCGGCTGGAAGATGGAGACAATTTAATTCAGTAAATAGTCTGTGTCCTTCGGTAGGGGAACCGATACGTGCACTGTGGTACATCCAGACAGTGGAGTATTAGTCAGCTTTATAAAGAAATGAGCTACTAAACCATGGAAAGCCGTGGAGGAACCTTAAATGCATAGGACTAAATTAAAGAAGCCAATGAAAAAGCTACGTATGGTATGATCCCAAATATATGACATTCTTTAAATTTTGCTGTGAATCTAAAACTGCCCTTAAAAATGCATATATATTTTTTAAAGGGGTCTATGTATTAAAGACTTGATGGTAATCTCATTTGGAGCTAGGATGCAATTAGATGCAAAAATTTTCTTTCCTCTTCTTCTTTTCCATCTCCTCTGGATTAGGTCCTATTGTTTGTTCATAAGGGTTTATCTCTTCAATCTAAATTCATTCATGATAGAACACCCACTCTGGGGACGCCTGGGTGGCTCAGTGGGTTAAAGCCTCTGCCTTCGGCTCAGGTCATGGTCTCAGGGCCCTGGGATCGAGCCCCGCATCAGGCTCTCTGCTCAGCGGGGAGCCTGCTTCTCCCTCTCTCTCTGCCGGCTTGTGATCTCTCTCTCTACCAAATAAATAAATAGAATCTTAAAAAAAAAGAACACCTACTATGGGCCAAGTTTTCCTGTCTATAGACAAATAGACTTGGGCTCTGAAAGGCTTTCCATAAAGGCCAGAAAGTTTACACATGATAGAGCCAGGATTTTCAAATATAAGATTTTCCAAATTCTAGGCTCTCCTACCACCTCCCCATCCTGAGAGTTTGCTAGGGGGTTGGCAATCATTCCCATTCATGTTTCTGTAGGCTCCCGTTTGACCCCTAGGACTGAACACATCTCATTCCCCTGTTCCATATTGTCATTCACAAGGACTGTTCCAGGGCCAGGAAGTGGAAGCCACCAGGACCCAGGTATCAACTAAAAGGAATTGCTTTGCCAAGCCCTGAGTTCCCCAGGGCAGAGTGGGCTGCCTCAGCAGTACTGACCGCCCCATCACCCCAGATACTCAAACAGACAATGGACAGACAGGAAGACCAGGGATTCTTAAACTGGGGTTCACAGGGGAGCTCTAGAGAGTCTGAAATTGCCACATTCTGAGTGTGGAGATACAGATATGTATATAATTTTTCTTGAAGAATATTTTTGCCAGGTTTTCAAAATTGAACTCATGATTAAGAACTGTTGAGACTGGGGCACCTGGGTGGCTCAGTGGGTTAAGCCTCTGCCTTTAGCTCAGGTCCTGATCTCGGGGTCCTGGGATTGAGCTCCACATCGGGCTCTCTGCTCAGCAGGGAGCCTGCTTCCTCCTCTCTCTCTGCCTCCCTCTCTGCCTACTTGTGATCTCTGTCTGTCAAATAAATAAGCAAAATCTTAAAAAAAAAAAACAAAAAAAAAACAGAACTGTTGAGACCAAAGGTCGACATAACTTTGTTATTAAACTTGACCTCCTAAGAGTCTCCTGCTGAGTCATTTTCAGGAGGAGAAATGAGTTATGAGGGATAATACCTATCCAGGCATCGACTGAAGCATTTTGGCCATCTGCACTCCAACATGGGGACCTAGGGCTTTCCTGGGGTCAGTGTATTAGTTTCCTAGGGCTGCTTTAAGAAAGTACCGTAAGTAGGTGGCTTATAACAACAAAAATTCTCTCATGTTCTGGAGGCTTAGACATCTAAACTCGAGGTGTTGGCAGGGCCATGCTTCCTCTGAAGGTTCTAGGGAAAGATCCACTCCTTGCCTTTTCCAGTTTCTGGCAGCCCCAGGCATTCCTTGACTTGTGGTAGCATCACTCCTTCAGCACGTGGCGTTCTGTCTCCGTGTCCAAATTTTATCCTCTTGTAAAGACCCCGTTCGTGGGGCACCTGGGTGGCTCAGTGGGTTAAAGCCTCTGCCTTCGGCTCAGGTCATAATCCCAGCATCCTGGGATCGAGCCCGGCATCAGGCTCTCTGCTCAGCGGGGAGTCTGCTTCCTCCTCTCTCTCTCTGCCTGCCTCTCTGCCTACTTGTGATCTCTGTCTGTCGAATAGATAAATTAAAAAAAAAAAAAAAAGACCCCGTACATTTGGGACTAGGGACCACCCTATTTCCACCAGGACCTCATCTTAAACGTAAGTAAGTAACTACACCTACAAGGCCCCTGTTTCCAAATAAGGTCACATTCTGAGGTCCTGGAGGATAGATCTTTAACTTACCTCCTTTAGTGACTACAGTTCAGTCCACAACAAAGTGAATCCTGGTGCTGCTTACAAGTCCGTGTACATTCACGGGGATCGATCAGCTTTAGAATATGTAAGTCATACCTCAATCAAGTGATTTTTAAAAAGTGGCAAGGAGGGGCACCTGGGTGGCTCAGTGGGTTAAGCTTCTGCCTTTGGCTCAGGTGATGATCTTGGGGTCCTGGGATCGAGCCCCGCATCCTATTTTCTGTTCAGCAGGGAGCCTGCTTCCCCTTCTCTCTCTGCCTTCCTCTGTGCTTACTTGTGATCTCTGTCTGTCAAATAAATAAATAAATAAAATCTTTTTAAAAAAATGAATAAATAAAAATAAAAATGGCAAGGAGATTTTTCAAGCCATCACTGGGGAGGGCGGTCCTGAAATTATATAAATAGCACTGAATGTGAACATGTCCTCTGAAAGTTTTAAAGCCATGTTTAGTGAACCAGCCATTTGATTTCTCAAGAACAGCTTAGAGGAACATGTGCGTGGATTTAGATAGGAAAGAACTAGAAATAACCTAAATTTCCATCAATAGGGAAATGGCAGATAAATGGAAGTGGAGCCAACCATGGGATACTATGCAACAATGATAAATGAGACAGTTTGATACTTAGTGACATAGAAAGGAATCTAAGGCATCTCGTTGTGGGGAGAAAAAGGCAAATAACAAACCAACATGGAGAGCGTGCTACCACTTACAGAAAACACAAAAATCAACATCAAAGAAAATTATGCTACATAACTTCCAAAGTTATACAGATTAAACTTTGTGTAGTATGAATAATAATTGAGCATTTACTACGTGTGAGGCACTTTTATAACAGACTGACACTAATTAACTTATTACATTCTCAGAATGAGGTAGCTGATATTATTATATCCCATTTAATGAAGAGGAAGCTAGGGCAGAAAGAGGGTGAGTTCCTCCTCCAAAGCTGCTTGGTGATGAAATTGGAATCTGAAACCTAGGCAGGTCTGGACTGAAAGGACTATTTCTTCTGCTGCTTTATGTATTCTGGAAGAATATAGATAATAGTACTGAGTCGTAACCTCCAAGAGTGAAGTATAGGGGAGTCCAGGACTCCCAAACAGTCGTGAATGAAATGTTAACCTCTTGATTGTTGACTATTACAGGAAATAATGCAGAGAGACCCTGTGTACCACTTACTCAGTTTCTAGCAATTATGAAAATATCTTACAAAACTGTAGTGAAATACCACAGTCCTTCTACTGACATTGATAGAATCCACTGATCTTGTTCATCTGGACCTACTTGTAATCATTTGTGAGTCTGCATTTGGCTCTATGCACCTTTTTAAAGACTTTTTTTTTAAAGATTTTATTTATTTATTTGACAGAGAGAGATCACAAGTAGGCAGAGAGGCAGGCAGAGAGAGAGGAAAGGAAGCAGGCTCCCTGCTGAGCAGAGAGCCCGATGCGGGGCTCGATCCCAGGACCCTGAGATCATGACCTGAGCCGAAGGCAGCGGCTTAACCCACTGAGCCACCCAGACGCCCCTAAAGACTTTTTTTGAGCAATCTTAGATTCACAGCAGAATTGCGAAGATGCAGGTTTTCTCATAGACCCTCTGCCCCAATACATGCATAGCCTTCCCCCATTATCAGTATCACCCCTCGAGTGGTATATTTGAATATAATGAACCAACACTGACAAATTACTATCATCCAAAGCCCATAGTTTACATTACAGTTCATCTTGGGTTTGGACACCTGTATCTAGTTTCATAGTATTATACAGAATATCTCCACTTTCCTACAAATCCTCTATACTCTGCCTCTTCATCTCCCCTTTTTCCCCTCACACACCTTATTATTTTCATAGGGAAAATGTTCCTTTTCCCAAATGTCCTATTGTTTTCTTCGCGGGTTTCACCATTTCAGGTTTTTCATTTAAAACTTTAATCCATTTTGAGTTGATTCTTACACATCATTTGAAATAAGGGTCCTGTTACGTTCTTCTGGATGTGGATATCCAATTTTCCTAACATTATTTATAGATAACACTTTTTTTTCCCCATTTTGTGTTCTTGGCACCTTTGTCAAAGATCAGTTCACCATAAATGCATGGATTTATTTCCAGACCCTCTGTTCCACTGGTCTATGTATCTTTTTTAAAGCCGGTACTATACTGTTTTGATTACTATAGTTCTATCAAGTAATTTGAACTCACGTAGTGTGATACCTCCACTATGTTGTTCCTTAAGATTTGTTTGGATAGTTGGGGTCTTTTGTGGTTCCATGTGAGTTTTAGAATTGCTTTTACTATTTCTATGAAAAGTGCCCCTGGAATTTTGATAAGATATGCATTGAATTTGTAGCTCTTTTGGAGTAGTATGAACGTTTTTAAAATATCCCAATCCATGAACATAGGATTTCTTTTCATTCATTTGTGTCATCTTCAGTTTCTTTCATCAGTGTTTATAGTTTCAGTATCAGGTCTTTCACTTCATTGGTTAAATAAATTCATAGTTTATTCATTTTCATTTTAATCCATTTATAATGGGATTGATTTCATAAT
The DNA here is from genome assembly GCF_022355385.1 of Mustela nigripes. NCBI lineage: Eukaryota > Metazoa > Chordata > Mammalia > Carnivora > Mustelidae > Mustela > Mustela nigripes. The sequence continues at coordinate 28,561,703 of NC_081567.1, forward strand.
TTTTCAGATAATTTACTGTTCGTGTATAGCAATGTAACTGATTTTTTTAAAGATTTTATTTATTTATTTGACAGACAGAGATCACAAGTAGAGAGGCAGGCAGAGGCAGGCAGAGAGAGTGGGGGAAGAAGGCTCCCTGCTGAGCAGAGAGCCCGATGCAGGGGGGGATCCTAGGACCCTGGGACCATAACCTGAGCCGAAGGCAGAGGCTTAACACACTAAGCCACCCAGCGCCTCTGTAATTGGTTTTTGTATGTTGATTTAATATCCTTTATTAGTTCTAACAGGTTTTTGGTGGTATCTTTAGGTTTTTCTATATACAAGATCATGTCATCTACAAATAGACAATTTTCCTACTTCCTTACCTATTTGGATGCCACTTATTTCTTTCTGTTGCCTAATTAGTCTGGCTAGGACTTTGGGTGCTATGTTGAATAGAAGTAGAGAGAGTGGTATCTTTGTCTTGTTCCTGATCTTAGAGGAAAAGCTTTTAGTTTTTCACCATTAAGTAGGATTCAGTGTTGGCTTATCACACACGGCCTTTATTTTGTTGAGGTATATTCCTTCTATACCTAATCATTAGATATTTTTTTTTTAACCATTAACAGATGTTGAATTCTGTCAGGTACTTTTTCCTTATCTCCTGAGGTGATCATACGGTTTTTATCCTTCATGCTCTCAGAGCAGTGTGTCACATTTGTTAACTTGCATATGTTGAGCCATTTGTGTGTCTGAGGGATAAATCCCACTTGATCATGATATATGATTCTTTTAATGTGCTGTTAAATTTGGCTTGCTCGGGATTTTGAATCTACATTTATCAGGGATATTGGCCTGTAATTTTCTTTTCTTGTAGATCCTTATCTGGCCTCATAAAAAGAGTTTGGGCATGTTCCCTTCTCTTCAATTTTTTGGAAGAGTTTGAGAAGGACTGATGTTACTTTTTCTTTAAATTTCTCATAGAACTTACCCATAAAGCCATTTGGCCTTTTCTTTGTTGGAAAGTTTTTGATTACCAGTTCAAGCTCCTTATTGGTAATTGATCTGTTCAGTTCTCTATTTCTTCCTGGTTAAGACTTGGGAAGTCATATTTTTCTAGGGATTTATCTATTTCTTTAAGGTTGTCCAATTTTTTAATATATACTTTTTCATTGTAGTCTCTTATGATCTGTTGTATTTCTGTGGTATCAGCTTTAATACCTCCTCGTTCCTTTTTTATTTTATTTAAGTCTTTTCCCTTTTCTTCTTAGTCTAGTTAAATGTTTGTTTATTTTATCTTTACAAAAAGAAACAACTCTTAGTTTCACTTATCTTCTTTTGTTTGTTATTTTCTATTTCATTTATTTTTGCTTTGATATTTATTACGTCCTTATGCTAACCTTACTTAGCTTGTCCTTTTTCTACTTCTTGAGGTGTAAAGTTAGGCTGTTAGAGATTTTTCTTAATGCACTCATTCCTTCTTAGAACCGCAGGCATAATTTTCCCTTCTTAGAACTGCCTTGGCTATCTGCCATAAGTCTTATATGTGGTATTTCCATTTTAGTTTGTCTGAGCATATTTTTTTCCTTTTGGTTTCTTCTTTGACCCATAGATTGTTCAGAAGTATACTGTTTAATATCCACATACTTGTGAATTTTCCAGTTTTCCTCCTGTTACTGATTTCTAGTTTCATGCCATTGTTATTGGAATAGATGCTTGCTGTGATTTATTTTGTTTTTAAGATTTTATTTATTGATTTGACAGAGAGAGAAATCACAAGTAGGCAGAGCAGCAGGCAGAGAGAGAAAGGGGGAAGCAGGCTCCCCGCTGAACAGAGAGCCTGATGCGCGGCTCGATCCCAGGACCCTGAGATCATGACCTGAACCGAAGGCAGAGGCTTAACCCACTGAGCCACTGAGGCACCCCATGATTTCTTTTTTAAAAAAGATCTTATTTTTTTTTATTTATTTGAGAGAGACAGCGAGAGAGAGAGAGTGCGCAAGCGGGGTGGAGGGTAGGCAGAGGATGAAAGAGACTCCCCACTGAGCAGAGAGCCTGACACAGGCCTCGATCCCAAGACCCTGAGATCATGACCTGACCAAAAGTCAGACGCTTAACCAACTGAGCCACCCAGGTACCCTAGTTATGATTTCAATCTTCTTACATATGTAAAGACTTACTTTATTAAACCTTATTTTATTTATATGATCTATCCTAGAGAATATTCCATGTGTGCTTGAGAAGAATGTGTGTTCTGCTGCTGTTGAATGGAATGTTATATGTATGCCTCTTGGGTCTATTTACTCTAACGTATAGTTTAAGTCCAGTATTTCCTTATTGATTGTCTGTCTAGATGATCTACATATTGTTGAAAAGAGGGTCTTGAATCTCTTACAATTACTGCATTTCTGTCTGTATTTGCCTAGAAATTTGCTTAACATATTCAGTGTTTACTAAATATACTTAGATGCTCTTGTGTTAGGGGCATATATATTGACAATTGTTATTTCTTCTGGTAAATTATCCCTTTATCATATTAATGACTTTGCTTGTCTTTTGTGACAGTTTTTGACTTAAAGCCTATTTTGTCTGATGTGAGAATGGCCACCCCTGCACTCTTTTGGTTACTGTTTGCCTGGAGTATCTTTTTTCCATCCTTTGACTTTCAGGCTATGTGTGCTTAAATCTGAACTGAGAACTGAGTCTTTTTTATGCAAGATACAGTTGGGTCTGAATTTTTTATCCTTTTTGTCATTTCATGTATTTTGATTGGGATATTTAATCCATTTACATTTAAGTTAATTATTGATAGCTGAGGACTTCCTGTTGCCATCTTGTTAGTTATTTTCTGATTGTTTTGTTGTTCCTTTCCCAACCCTTCCAATAAAGTCATATCTCGAATATAATGAAACATCCAATGTTTACAATATAACTACGTACTTATTGGTAGGTCATGACCCAGTTAGTATATACAAGTTCACTTCTGGGTCAAGCAGTGTACTTCGATGATCTTTTCTCATTATGTCACTTTATGTTTTCCTTAAGTTGGTAATTGCTTTTTTTTTTTCATTTGCTTCATTTTCTATGTATAAATTACTTCATAATCTCCACACTATTCTAGAAATCCTTTTATCATAGTCATGATTCAGTTCTTCTGTTGGTTCCATCATTTTCCTGGAGATAACTCAATTCATAGCTCTCAAATTCCTCTATTTTCCTGGTCCAATTTGTTTTAGTTGCTTTCTAGGCCTAACTCCCAGATGTCATCTAGGGATCCAGCAGTCAACATTCCTTTCAAAATAATTCTTGAAATTATATTTGCCTCTGTTTCTGCTGGATCCCTTCCTTTGGCATCTTATTTTTTTGTCTTTGTTTACTTCTTTTTGGTGGAACACATTGTTCAATGACTTTCTGAGGACTTGCAAATTTGGGAGAAAAAAGAGGTTCTTCCTTATACTTGATATATAGTTTGAATGGATATAGAATTCTTATCTTAAAGCCATTAGTAATCAAAATTTGGAGATCATTGTTTTACTGCCTCTTAGTTTCCAATGCCATTGTTATGAAACCCAGTACCATACTGTTTTTTAATGCTTTGTACATTATCTGCTTCCCCCCCCCTCTTTTAAAGCAATTTAATTTTTTTTCTCTGTCATTGTTTTAAAACTTAATAATTTAGCTTGGCTTCCCCCTCACTCCTCCCTCAATATTGGCTGTTGTCTCTTCTGGGCACTGGGTTAGGAAGAGAGTATTTTCCAAGCCTGGAAAATTTTCTTGTATTTTTCCTTTGATAATTTCACTTCCTTTGTAATCCCTGTTCTATTTTTTGAGAACTCTTCTTAGTGAAATATTGGACCTCTTGGATTGATGCTCAAATTAAAAATATGTGTGTGTGTGCGCGCATTTTTGTCTTTGTCTTTTGATTCTACTTCCTCTAAGATGTCCTTGTTTTTTATCTTCCAACTCTTATGCTTATTTAATTCTTTAAAAGGGTTGGTTATGAGGTCTTAATTTAAAAGAGCTCTTTCGTACATTCTGATAGTTTATTTATGGAATCCTGTTTCATGGGTGTTTCGTGAATTATCATATAATGTAATATTAGGTATAATGATAGCTAATATTAATTGAGCCAGGGAGTACTTTGAGAACTTTACAAAACTAGCTCCTTTAATTCCCAGAACCACAGGGTTTGAAGTAAGGGAGTAGTCTCCAAAAGAAAACAAAGGCATTGATTACAGAAGAAAGGAAATGGTATCCATGATAGAATGATCCAGAGTATGATATGCCTACCAGGACCCAGGCACTCTTATAGGCACAGGAGCTGGGAACATGGAGAGGGGAACAAGGCACCATCCTGCTGTGTTCACATTCTTTAATACAGTTGGAAGCTAATGTCATTTGCCACTTGTCAGCCCCTGATGAATTCCTCCCCCAGTGCCTTGAAGCAGCCAGAAGCTCTGCAGGGAAGGCAGGCTATAGCAGGAGGAGGGGAAGGAGGGGACCTAAGAGTTGCTCCTTCTTTGTGAAAAAGTCTGATGGGAAAATTGTCAGCTGTACTCCCACTCTCTCTGAAAGTCAGTGTGATGTTGCATCCATCTTAATCACCATCAGAGAGAGCAGGCATTTTAATAAGCAGCATTATTCATGAAAACTTTGTTCTCTTCCCCACTTCCTTCCAAAATAAGATAGACGTGAACTTGGAATGAACTCCTCATTTGTCTCCTTCTTACCTCTTCTTCATATTCAAACCTACTACCTTCTCCCATGGCCCCATCCTCTGAACATCTTCTGGGGAATAGGTGTCCATGTGGGGGGAAGGGAGGGTGTGGCTGAAGGTACTTGGGTCCTCGGGTGGAGCTCAGTGGATCGGCCACTGGGATTTGAGAGATGAAGGAGATGGGACTCCTGCTGGGGTAGAACTTAGATTCCATTCATTCAACTAATTGCTTATTTAACAAGTAGTGATTGGTCACTTCATGTGTACTTTGCTGAGAATACAGACAGTGAGTCAGACATGTTATCTATCCCCAGAAGAACTGTCCATTCATTCAACAAATATTTTTGAGTTGTGGCACAAACCCCAGACAAAACCATTAGAATCCAAATGACTCTTCTGTTTATTGTGCTGTAAGAACAGTTATTGATCGCCCTTGTGTTTCAGGCACTGTACTAGACCTTGGCCTTACAGAAACAGAGAGTCCAAGCCCTTGTGCTGTGCAGAGTCTGGAAGAGGAGAAAGTTAATAAAAGAAAATAAAAGAAATCAATAAAACACATTATCTTTAATGGCAAATGGCAGAGATAACAGACCCATCTCGAAACTCCTCCATGTGGTTTAGAGGCCCTGACCCCACTTTACTCTCAGGGATGGGCATATGAATAGGGGCTAGCCAAGGAAAGCATTGCATCTTCCTGGACACAATGATTATTTCCGAGGTGGGTGCAGGGCTCAAGACAGTCCAGAAAACTTGCTTGGACCCTTTGGTAGCAGGAATTCCCATTTATGCTATGAGTTTCTCAGTGTGTACAGTCAACCCCGCTATGACGTGAAGAGAGCCTGTCTGAGAATACAACCAATGCAGAATAAAGTGCACCAAAGACATGGAAAGAGACCAAATCTTCATGACATTATTTGAGTGTCTGGAATCAGTCACCAGTCCAATTCCTGGGTCATTAAATCACTCCCCTGACCTGAACCAGTTTGAGTTCTGTCTCTGTAAATACTATGAGACCTGAGACATCATCTATCCCAATTTTGTAGGCTTTGCAGTCAGGAAGGGTCATGTGTCAGATGTCTACAATTTCCAAAATGGGGATTTATTTATTTTTTTTTCCTTCATACAGAAAAAATAGAAAACTGAGACTCAGAGAACTTAATTGATTTTCCCGAAGTCACAAAAGAACCATGAGGCAGCACAGAATTTGGAATCGGGTTTGTCTGGTTCCAAAGAAAAAGCTCTTCATCCTCATGGGGAAGGCCCCATTTACCTTCCATTCAGAAAAGGTATTATAGTCAGTGGGAGTTTTATGCAGAAATTGTGTGTGTTTGTGTGTGTGTGTGTATATGTGTATTATTTAATTCAGCAATATTGACAAGAGAATTATTTCTGTCTCCAAAAATGTACAGTTCCATAACCCTTTGTCCTGTGTACATTCCAAATGCAGGGGAAAGAAAGGTGCTCAGTTCTTTGGGTCAAAATCTTTAAAAAACGCTTTTTCTATCTTCAGAAGTCATAGAGATATCATTATGTAGCTTACTTTTAATCTGATTTTAACAATAGTGCATGCACAGTAAATCTCAAAAAATACAAAAGTCTTTACAGCGAAGCCTAGGTCTTTCTCTACCTACAAGACCAGCCCCACTCTACAGAAGCAGCTATCACCACATGATTCACATGGTTATTCCAGAAATGATCCACACCCACAAAAACACGCATAGAGCATAGGTTGCATGCAGCACACACCCCCAGGGGGACACAGGGCAATGTCTGGAGACATCTTTTTATTAGCACCACTTGGGAGTGGTGGGGATTGCTACTGACCTCTAGTGGGTAGAGGCAGAGATGCTGGTAAATATCCTTCCGTGCCCAGGATGGCCCCCACAACAAAGAATCAGTGGGCCCCAAGTATCAATAGCACTGATGTGGAGAAACCCTCATCTAGAAAAATCTCTTTCTGACTTGCTTTTAACACCTATCAACACATATTGGACATCGTTCCATGCCAGCTTATGCTGATTATTTTTAGCGTTTTAAATAGTTGCATGGTATTCTATCTAACAGGCCATAATTCATTTACTTAGTCTGTTATTGATAAATATCTAGGTTAATCACAGCATGGGGCTGTTGCAGACCATGCAGCAAAGAGAAAACTGATCGATGTCTTTGCAGGGTGCCTGGGTGGCTCAGTGGGTTAAGGCCTCTGCCTTCAGCTCAGGTCATGATCTCAGGGTCCTGGGATTGAGCCCCGCATTGGGCTCTCTGCTCAGCAGGGAGCCTGCTTCCCTTCCTCTCTTTCTGCCTGCCTCTCTGCCTACTTGTGATCTCTGTCAAATAAAATCTTTTTAAAAAAATCTTTAAAAAAAAAAGGAGTAATAGTTTAAAAAAAAATGTCTTTGCACACAAATTAATGCACACGAATTAAGATATGTTGACTGAGCCAAAGTGAAAGCAATTTTTTTTTTCTTTACTTTGGCAAGTATTTCCAACATGTTCTTCAGAGAAGCTGCACTGGCTTACACACCCACACCAGTGAATGAGAGTGTGAGAGTGCCTGTTTTCCTCACACTCTCACCCATAGTGGGCTTTACCAAACATTTAAATTTTTGTCCATTTGATAGATACATAAGTAGATCTCAGCACTATTTAAAATAACACTGTATTAATCATGAACCTGGCTGAACATCATGATGAGCCCAAGTTGTCTGAAGTTCCTAGAAATGGTCGCTTGTTGCTACAGGAGCAGGAGACATGCCCTTTCAGAAGGAGGCTTTTTTTTTTTTTTTTTTTTTTTTTTAACACCTCTTTCCCCCGCTCCTAGATCCTGACTGATTCTCTGGCAGAACCCTCAGAAAGTGTGAAGATGATGTCAACACACTTATGACTATATGCTTCTCAGAAGACCATATATTATGGTCGGGTGGGAAATCCTGGGCCAGCGCACCCACTCCCTAAGATATCTGAGACCATCCCGGTCCTGATCTCTATGAACAGAGGTTGTTTTTCTAGAAAATCCAGGAGAGATTAAAAGTTGCAGAAAGTCAGAAGCTGAATGGTACCTATGAATAAGCAGATATATTTATCATAGGCTGATCAAAAACAAAATCTCTGTTTCCAAGAGTAGAGCTGAGAGAATATTTCTTACTCTGTAAGTGATGAGGTCTTTGTATCAAGAAGGTAGATAACCAAAGGGGAAATAAATCAGAAGAAAGCTTTAAGGCCACCTCCATCATCCCAGGAGTCAGGGGAGAGGAAAGGGTTCCGGCATCTTATCACCCAATGAGTACCATTGGTACAGAGCGCAGTGGGAGGCCAAAAACTGGATAGAGCCTTGAATGGTTAAGGAGTGAAGAGCTCTTTTACTAGTATGGATAACACTAGCAGCCTATGGGCAGCTGCATTCACTGTTGCGCAGACTGCCCAGGGACAGACAGCTATGGGCTGACCTCTTTATGGAGCAAGCTGAGTCTTGAGAACAAAAGCTAGTTAAGAGGATGAGCTCCCCAGGTGTAAAAGAACTGAGCTCCCCATCAGTTCTTTTACACTGGTGTTGCCAAATACCAATCATTCATTTATATTTCAAACAACACATTTGTTCTTAATTCTGATGCCTCATACACTTGCAGGGTAGGGAGGGCCAGGAGGATTGTCCCAATACACCCTTCTGTTACGACTAGATCCCATATTATTTTGACATCAGCCTATCTGAAATATTGCCTCTGGTCTGTTCTATGACTACTTGGAACAGTCACTGCCCCTTCCTCAGGGAGAATTACACACTTGAGCTCATTGATATCAGGCTTGGCCATATGACTTATTTTAGCAAGTAGACAGTGAATCAAAATGATGTGAGCCAGTTATGAGCAGAAGTTCAAGGAGTCATTGAGAGTTACTCTTGTCTTCTTTCTTTTCTCTGCAATACGGTCAGCAGTGTCCCAGACGGACATCTTCTGTCAGCCCAGATACTTGTATTGGATTCTTCATTGCTAGTATATAGAAAAACAACTGATGTTGGCATATTAATATTATAATCTGTTACTTTGCTGAAATAATTGATTAGCTTTAGCAGACTTTTTTTTTCCTTTGGATTTTCTGTATGCATGATTATGTCATCTGTAAAGAGATATGAGGATGTCAGTTTTGCTTCTTTCTTTTCAAAATGGATATGTTTTCTTTCTTTTTCTTCCCTAATTGCCTTGGTTAGAAACACTAGACTGATGTTAAATAAAACTGCCAAAAGTGGACATCTTTGTCTTGTTCCTGATCTTAAGAAGAAAGCTTTCAGTCTTTCACCATTAAGCATCATGTTAGCTGCAGATTTTTCATAGATGGTCTTTATCAAGTTGAAATTGTTCCTTTTTGTTCTAGTTTATTGATTGTTTTTATCAGGATAAACAGTTGGATTTTTTTTTTCAAATTCTTTCTCTACATCTAGTGAAGTGATCATGTGGTTTTGTCCTTAATTATATTAATCAGGTATATTCCATTGACTGATTTTTTCATATATTCAATCAACCTTATATTCGTGAAAGAAGTCCTACTTGGTCATGGTGTAGAATTCTTTTTATATCTTGCTGGATATGTCTTCTTAGTATTTTGCTCAAGATTCTTTTTACCAGTATTTACAAAGGATATTGGCTTGTCATTTTCTCTGCTCCTGTCTTTACCTGGTTTTGGTATCAAGGCCCAATATTGGCTTACTATAATGAGTTAAGAAGTATTTCCTCCCCTTTTCTTTTTAAAGATTTTACAAAAGGTTGTTATATCTTCTTTAAATGTTTGGTAGAATTTGTCAGTAAAGCCATCTGAGCCGGGGATTTCTTTTGTGTATCATTTTCTTTTCTTTTCTTTTTTTAAGATTTATTTATTTATTTACTTGTCAGAGGGATCACAAGTAGGCAGAGAGGCAGGCAGAGGGCGGGGGAGCGGGGGAAGCAGACTCCCCGCTGAGCAGGGAGCCCGATGCAGGGCTTGATCCCAGGACCCTGAGATCACGACCTAAGCCTAAGGCAGAGGCTTAACCCACTGAGCCACCCAGGTGCCCTGTGTGACATTTTCTTAACTTGAATATCAGTATTGATAATCTGTGTCTTTCTAAGAATGTGTCTGCTTCATTCAGATTTTCTAATTTGTTGGCATACGATTGTTCATATTATTTTCTCATAGTTCTTTCGTTTCTTTTTTTAAAGATTTATTTATTTATTTTGTGAGAGAGGAGAGAAAGGGGCAAAGGGGCAAAGACTCCTCAAGCAGACGCCCAGCTGAGCATGGAACCCAATGTGGGATTCGATCCCAGGAGATCATGACCTGAGCTGAAATCAGGAGTTGGATGCTTAACCAGCGGAGCCACCCAGGCACCCCCATTCTTTTCATTTCTATGAGACTGAAAGTAATGACCCCATTAAGTGACTTTCTTGAAATATTTTTTTAAATCTATATTTCTTATTATGATGGACATTGAAACATCTGCTTTCACAGCTCAATAGTTGAACAGATACTTCCTTAAATTCTTAGGCCAGCATGTCACCCAGCTTTTGCCCAGGGTCTCTTTGTATATGTTGGGGACAGCCTTCAATGCTCAGGCAGACAATTTACAACCCTTCCTTAGCTTTCACCTCCTCCTTGTGTAGAACCTCAAAGTCAGCCATCATTGAGAGCTTAGGGTCTTCTCAGTCCTTTCCGGGGGTGTGCACAACCCAGACTTGTACATGTGTGTAGCCCTTTAAATTTTTAGAAACATGTCAGAGATTTTTTAGTATCCTCAGTGGACACCTCATTTTTCACCTTTTCCTTTTTTTTTTTTTTTTTGTTCAGCTTTGTGTTTGCTCAAATTTTTATTCCTATCTCAGTCAAGTGCTATGTTAAACAGTTGTCAGTGATTGTTTTTAACAAATGCCTCTAGGGAAGAGGTTTTTCATACAGAGATGGCTCTGAGTCCAATTAAGTACATACAAGCCTTGTTAGTGTGTGTTTCTTGGGAAGTGTTAGATGAGTCAGTAATGATAATTATCTGAGAATGGTGCTTTTGGAGAGTTCCTAATCATTCTTCCCTTACAATGGCTTTTAGACTGCTGGCTTTCATTATGGTTGCAGACTAATTTCAACAGTACCATGGAGCTAAAGATGGGGGTTTGAATGAAGCAAGTTAAAATGCCACCAAGTTCTCTGTTCTTACCAATATTTAGCTGTTTTTCTTGAATAAATGCTCCTGAGAGTTTTGCAAGGCTTTGGTTAATTTCCAAATCAACTGAAAAAGTTGATTTTTGACAATTTTTACAAGTGTTGCTTAAATGGAAGAACAGATTTGGGGAGGCTTTACAATGCCACTTCCACTAATGTCCCTCTGTTGGAAGTTAAATCTGAGTCTAAATGTTTTGCTTTTATAATAATTTTTTTAAATGTCTCTGTCATTAAATTGAGGGTTCCGCAAGAACAGCAACTTAATTTTTCTTATTTACCATCATATCACTAGTACAATGCAGTGTAGCAAACCCACATTATATATTTGATGAGTCAAGGAGTGAGTGAGTGTTTTCCATAACCAACCAAGAGTTAAACCAATGAAAATTTCAAACTATTCAGTTATCTTACTCAGGTCTTACTGCTGTATTTTCTCTATTCCGAACTGCCATAAATTGTTAAATGCACTATCAGTTCAGAAACTAAGGTGGAGAAAATTAACATTTTAAATGTCTAACTCAATTGTATGTCACATTCTAATTTGAGGAATGTTTTAAAAATGTGAAAACAATGTGTGCCTTAGATTTGGAAATGTGGCAGTACTCCTGTGTTGGAGAACCCAGAGCTAGTACATTAAGTTAAAAATATGCAGATTATGACCTGCTGAATGAGAAGGAACACACATCGGGTCGGCGGGTAGCTACTTAGGCATCTGAGCTCCCACTTTGGAGAATTAAAAACTCCAGTCCATTTTGATTGAAGGCAGTGTCATTACACTCACACAAAGGAATTAAAGTCACAAGATCTATTACTTAGAGATCTTAGACCAGGGGCACAATGAACTGGGCAAAGGGCAGTCCTCCAACCCAGGTCATGAATGTGAACATGAGATAGAGAGCAGGGTAACAAGCACCTACTAGTTATAAGTTCGTTGGGGGCAGAGGTCACTCACTTTTTGAGGGCTCAATTCTAAGTGGTTATTTTAAAAGATGCCCCAGGAAAAGCAAGGTGGGAACATGTGACAGGAATCCTAAGTTCAGGTTCTCATCTAAATGTCCAAACTCGGTATGAGCAGGGCTGTCCTACTGTAAAATGCCTGGGAAGCAACTCAAAATAGCTGTTTTCTCATCGAAACTCCCTGTGCTGTAGAAAGGGAAAACAAGGCTCAGAGGTCTGCAGCAACCTTCCAAGATCACAGTACCAGCATGAAGCAGAATCCGATGTTAACCAAGGTCTGATTCCAAACATGGCGTCTTTAGCTAGGAATCTGCAGAAGAAGAAGTACAGGCATACAAGCTTTGGAGTCAGAAAAAACTTAGCCATCTGAGGTGGTACTTAGTGAATACTAAGATCTGGGGTAAATGGATGACCAGAGCCTTCAGAAGAGAGCTTCTTCAGACTCCATTCTCCCAAATCTCAGCAATGTGGCCCTCATTTCTGCCACTGAGATGGTGCTGCTTGTACCAGGGTATCAGCATAGGAATTATGTTGGGATATACCACAGCCCCTTTGCCTTAGAATGGGTTGCAATTAGGCCAAAGATTCTGTACCTGCACCATATTTGCTAGTAGGAAGCTGTCACCTAACCCTACCTTAGAGTGAATATAAATCCCATGGGGTCTTGTCTGTCTTGACTAACATTACTGTCCCGTGATCTAGCCCAGTGGTCCATACTCAACTGATATTTGTTGAATAAATGAAATATATTGGGCTTTGAGAACTCTAAGGTTTCCATAACCCATCTCCAGCCTAGAGTGTCCTACCCACCTGGAGACTTTCAAAAGCTGCCTGAAGGATGCAAAACCCCAGGAGTCCACGAAAAGAAGGTGGGACCATGATACCCACTGCCCATCCCCTACTTGTGCTCCCTGAGGACAAACTTTCCAGCAATGGAAATATAGTAAACCATGCTATTTTTCTTAAAAAATGGAAGTATAGTTGATATACAATATCCCATTAGTTTCAGGTAGACAACGTAGTGATTGGACAATTCTGTATGCTATGCTCTGTTCACAAGTGTGGCTACTGTCACTCACCACACAGTACCATTGATGATATTCCCTTTGCTGTACCTTTTATCCTTATTATATAGTCTTTAATTCTATATATCGTGCCACCAAGCTTATAGTAGGGTCTTGGTATATAGATGCTGAATTCACTGATGCATAATAAATGTACAGATGTCCGATAAGGAGCAGGTCTTAGACCATGAAGGAATATTGACGCTCTTAATCCCTTTTATCTCTAAGTTCACCTCATCAGGAGTGTTTCAACCATGGGTGTTCACTCGTCACTGAATCAATTTAGAGCTGGGGGTCCCACAGTGTAATCCCTCAGTGAGCTCCATCCCACACCCAATGAGTGACCACCTCCCAGGTGATTCTAATGTACAGGCAGGGTTGAGTATCATTAAGCAAGAGAATATCTCATTTCAACCTAAAGTTTATTGACTTCAATGTGAGAGCTTTCTTTTAAAAAATCCAGAATCCAGGGCAGCTAGGTTGCTAAGTCTGTTGAGCATCTGATTCTTGATTTTGGCTTCAGGCCATGATCTTGGGGTTGAGAGATCCAGCCCCACGTTGGGCCCTATTGAGCGTGGAACCATTTAAGATTCTCTTTCTCTCTCTCCCTCTGTTCCTCCTCACCCCATCCCCACCTGATCTCTCCCTCTCTTAAAAAATAAAAAACGGGCACCTGGGTGACTCAGTGGGTTAAAGCCTCTGCCTTCGGCTTGGGTCGTGGTCCCAGGATCGTGGGATCGAGCCCCTCATCCGGCTCTCTGCTCAGCGGGGAGCCTGCTTCCTCCTCTCTCTCTGCCCACCTCTCTGCCTGCTTGTGATCTCTGTCAAATAAATAAATAAAATCTTTTTTTAAATAAATAAATAAATAACAAAAATTCCAGATTCCAAAAATCCATCCCTAAACCCATTGGCATCTGTGGGGTTGAGCGGAGCCATTTGCAAGTCCCCAAGTTGCCTGACCAAGTTGAGAACCAAGGATCTGGCTTTTTCTTTTCATTCTACATGGGAGGAAACAGCAGCCCACATAAGAAAATGATTTTTCCAAGTCTGTCTCTCTGGGGCTTCCTTCCGTTCCTTGCCCTAAACACAGCGCTTGACCACAGAAGACAGAGAATAAATGGTTACTGACCAAGTAGTTGTTGAATGGCTTTTATCTTATTTCTTAAGAGAGGCATCATATCCTTGTGGTTAAATTAGGATATTTAGGATGTGGTAAAATGAGTTGATAGAATCAGCAAAGAAATAGAGAGAACTTGATTTTACCTATTGTTTGTCTGAAGTTCAAGTTTAACTGGATGTCCAGTGTGTTTATTTGCTCCATCTGGCAACCCTCTCTCACTTAGAGACCTAGAAGTGTGCCCAGCAAGTACTAATAAGTGTTGGCTATTATTATTTTTTGATTTTTATTATTGACCCCACTCCATTCCAAGCCTCTCAGAGTAAAGAGCCCTTCCGTCCCTTATTAATTTGGCTTCCAGTAATGTTAATGCAGGACCATTCAAACGGAGGGTAGATTAGACCTTTTCATTTCTAAGCAAACACTCCCTCAAAAATAAAACAATTTCAGGTTAAAAACAAGATCCTAGTGGGACTACTTCAAATTGTGAATTGAATGAGATCTGTTTGTGAAATTTCACATGTTTGAGAAGCTCTCGTTTCCATGAAATTAGGGTAATTGTAAATTATTTTGTGCTCCAAAGAAGGTCCACTTGGTAGCGCCTTCTCAAGCCAGTTCAGGTTACCAGGATCGCTTCTGGGAAATAAACCCTTGTTAACAGAACTTTCCTCAATTTTGCTTTCAAAGTGGTATCAGAAATCAACATTTGAATCTTGTATCTTCTGCTAATTAGCTGTGTGTTTTAGGGGCCAGGGTATTTTTTGTTAACAGATACTGCATTTCCTTATTTGGAGACAGGGTCACCATATCATATGGGTTCAGATTCCTTTACAGGCTGTTGACTCTAACCTCAGTTTCCTATTGGCATCCATGTCTGAGCAGAGAAGGCTTCCAGCAGGGCAAGCAAAGCAATGTGTATTTGCAAACACAAGTTGGTAGGTTCTTACTAGCCTAAAACCAGACAGAATCCATGGTTTTGGAGCCCCCAGAGCATGCATTATAGCCCAAGGTTTTCAGCTCAGGCTGTCCATTGGAATCAACTGGGGAACTTTCAATTAAGTGTTTATGCAGGTCTCCATTGCCAGAGATGCTGAGCCCATTGGTCTGGGGAGGAGCCAGGCGTACTTAAGCTGCCTCCATGTTCTAGTTTGCAGCTGAGGCTGGGAGCCACGGGCCTACCTGGCCCTTACGAGCTCAGCTTTTGTCCTCTCACATTCACCCCGAGTCCTCCAAGATGGGGTTCACAGGACTGCATGGTACATCACCCCGCATCGTTTGATTCCCATCTGCATGTGGCTCTGCTAATTACGATGCAATTAGCTTGAAGAGAGAGCCCCCATACAGGACCAGCTCAGAAGTGGCAGCGGCATGGTTTACTTTTGGCTGTACCCTCCTCTTCTCTTGGCTGAACACCCTGTTTTTGCTCATCTCACTCTAGAGGTCACAAGAAATTAAAGTCTCTGCAGCCGCCCCAGACCGTGACTTACAGTCTCACCATCCAGGATACGTGCTCCTCAACCGACCAGGTAAGCCCATTTCACGTCTTTGATGCCTATGAAATATTTTGAACAGACGAAGAGGATCTTAATTTCATAAACCAACGAGCAGCCACTACGGTCTCCCAGAGTGAATGCGTTGGACGCCTAGTTCCGACTTTGCTTGTGGCCTTTCCTAATCTTGTGCCCTTGGTTTTCTCCCAGGTGTTCCCACTCCTATAAAATTTGTGAGCCCTGCTCTCCTCCGTGATTGAGCCTTTCTGTGCAAGCAAGCATTAATAAGCAACTTGGGATATTGTTCTTTATGGGTTTTTTTTGTTTTGTTGTTTTGTTTTTTGACAGACAGAGATCACAAGTAGGCAGAGAGAGGAGAGGAGGAAGCAGGCCCCCCTGCTGAGCAGAGAGCCCGATGCGGGGCTCAATCCCAGGACCCCAAGATCATGACCTGAGCCGAAGGCAGAGGCTTTAACCCACTGAGGCACCCAGGCGCCCCTGTTTTGTATGTTCTTAAAAGGACACATGAATGAAATCATACTGAACCCTATTCTGCAGCTTAACTTTTTTTCGCTTGGCATTTTGTGATTTATCTAAGTTCAGTTTATTCGTTTTAACAGCTGTCTAATGATCCATTATGTTAATACCTCTTTATTTATCCATTCTAGTCTGTTTTGTTTCCACCAACGTTAACATTTAGAATATGTCTAAACACACATATTCATGTGGAAATGATCTTGCTGATCTCTCTCCCAGGAAAAACGTGTAGTTACACACCCAAATGTGTGTATGTTCCTTTACCCATCACGTGCTTCTGTCACTGCAGTCCTGCGTTACATACCCCTAAGCTTAATTTCTTAATTAATTTTAAGGAAAAAGAACCATCAGAAGTTCTAACCTCTCTTCCCGTATCTCAGCGGAATATTTTTGTGTGTGTGCACGTCTTGCTTTGAGGCCACTGCGCACATCAGATGCATTTTCTATATTTATTACCTAACATTTGCCCATCCTCCAACAGGAGAGGATTCACTTCTGATCAATATAACTCCTCCTTATCTCCCCAGCTGTGTGTGTCTTTTAAAAGTGTTCTCTCGCTGTTAAAACAAGCCCACACTGCATTCCACACATTCTTTCTCTCATCCACACCGCCTCCCCCTCTCCCATCAGGCTTTAAAACCTGTGCAATCCCGTCAGGTTCCAAGTTCGCATTAATTTCTCCTGATAGCTAAGAGTCCTGTTCCCTCCAATTAGCATGTGTCTGTGTAGAGTGTGTTCTATGTATATCTAGCATAGCGTGAGGTTGGTCTGTTGTCACTCCTTGGATCACAGTTGCAAGAAAGAACCTCCTTGCACTACTGAAGTTCCTTGAAAGGCCTCTCTTGGCATCTCACTATGTCAGAAACTACCTCTGGCTCCCTAAGGGCTGGAAAAGTGGGTGCAAAAAATCATTCCTGGGATTCCACCTACGGGCGCCTGTTGCTCAGATGGCTGATTAGAAATGCCTTTGCAGGTGATATCAGTCGAGTTTTAAGAACGGGTTGATTGACTTGGTTGATTAATCACTTGAAGCGCGGTAGGGAATTGCCAGTCTGTGGGTTTTTTTGGAGAAAGCTTCTCTGAATTATAGATGATTTCAGCCTTGGTAATATGGATTTGGATTGTAACGGAGGGCTAATGGTCTGGAAGACTGTGGATTGCCTGGGGATAAGTAAGGGCTCATGAGCAGGTCAGTGTGCATGTGTGTGGTGTGTGTGTCTATGTACACACACACACACACCACACACACACACACACACACACACACACACCCCTTTTTCGGGAGGGTTCTTCATTTTCTCAGCCCATTCTGCTATCTGTTCATCTTATTTTAGGATTGGGAGCCACATTTCCATTCCAAATGATATAAAATCCGATAGAAGCTAAATAATAGGCTCAAATCCTCGGCGACCCGCATAAGAACAATGACAATTTGAGCAAATGGCTTAATTTCGCTGTATCTTGGCTCCCTGTTCTGAGAAATGGGGACACGGATAATATTTCCCTCTTATCACTGGGAGGATTAAGTGGGAGAATGTAACGTGCCCTGCACAACATAAGAGCTTAATAAATGGTACCCAGGGGTGGCCTCTTCCCTTCTTCTGTTTTCTGTACCCGGTTCGGTTGAATTCAGACCTCAGCATGACCGGATGCCGCGGAGTGAACTCCCCATGGTGCCTGGCATCCAGTAAGCGCTCAACACATGACGGTTGCAAAAACGTATGATCTCGGGGCGCCAGGGTGGCTCAGTGGGTTAAAGCCTCTGCCTTCAGCTCAGGTCATGATCTCAGGGTCCTGGGATGGAGCCCCGTATCGGGCTCTCTGCTCCGCGGGGAGCCTGCTTCCTTCTTTCTCTCTCTCTGCCTGCTGCTCTGCCTACTTGTGATCTTTCTCTCTCTCTGTCAAATAGGTAAAATCTTAAAAAAAAAAAAAAAATACTGAATCCCAGCACCCTGAGAACCTATGGAATCAGAACCAGTTTTTCAGCAAGATCCTTCAGTGATTTATATGTTCAGTAAAGCTTGAAACAGATTTACCTGAATATCTTACGACCCATGAAAACGTACCTCCACTGTCCTTAGCTAGATGTGTCCTGTGTGTGTGCATGTGGACTCTGTCTCCAGCAGGCAGTGTAGGAAAATGAGTGCATCAGACTCCATGTCACATTAAAGCACTGCTTGTTCAGTGATCTGCAAGATGTGTTCAAATGACACGAACCACTTAAACAAGTTACAGGCTATTTTGTCAATAGGTGAGTAACTGATAGCAGTTTTCTACACACATTTTTCACGTGGCCCTTGAATGATCCATAATTTTCTGGGCCCACTGCCAGACAAAATTACCAATATTACACCATGTGAGGATAACACCAAAGTAGGGTCTCCATGCATTTTAATTTAAGGCAATTTACAAGACTTGAGTGGAGCATTTGTTTCTACGGGATAAAAGTTTCCTTGGGGGAAATTTCTTGCAGTTATGATGTCATTTCACTGTGGCCCTTGAGTTTTTTTCAGAGGTTCAAATCTTCAGGCTATCCATGAGGTCCCACAAACAGACACAAACCTAGGAGTCATTCTTTTTTTTTTTAATTTTTTATTGATATATAATACATTATTAGCCCTAGGGGTACAGGTCTGTAAATCTTCAGGCTTACACACTTTACAGCACTCACCATAGCACATACCTTCGCCAATGTCTATAACCCAACCCCCCTCTCCCTCCCCCCTCCTTCCAGCAGCCTTCAGTTTGTTTTGTGAGATTAAGACTCTCTTATGGTTTATCTCCCTCACGATCCCAGGTTTCATTTTTTCCTTCCCAACTCCCCAAACCCCCCATGTTGCCTCTCAACTTCCTCCTATCAGGGAGATCATATGTTAATTGTCTTTCTCAGCTTTATTTCGCTCAGCATAATACCGTCTAGTTCCATCCACGTTGTCACAAATGGCAAGATTTCGTTTCTTTTGATGGCTGTGTAGTATTCCATTTTATACACACACACACACACACACACACACACACACACACACCACATCTTCTTTATCCATTCATCTGTTGGTGGAATCTAGGTTCTTCCTATAGTTTGGCTATTGTGGGCATTGCTGCTATAAACTGTAGGGTGTACATGCCCCTTCAGATCACTACATTTGTATCTTTAGGGTAAATACCCAGTAGTGCGATTGCTGGGTCATAAGGTAGCTCTATTTTCAAAGTTTTGAGGAACCTCCATGCTGTTCTTCAGAGTGGGTGTACCCCTAGGAGTTATTCTTGATTCATTACCATCTTCTTCTTTTTTTTTTTTTTTGGCACATAGTTATGAAGTCCCAAGGTTATTATGTGTCACCGTCTGCTTCTGTCTGCTTCATTGTTCTTACCCTAAACTGTTCATTTCCTCATTCTTACTACACAGATTAAACCCTTAATCCTGACACTGTCAGCAAATGAGTGTGATGCTCCCACCAAAGAAATTAACCAGATAGAGATGATCTCATTGTAACTGACATATACATTATTCAGAATGGTGAAGTGGTTAATGTCCAGGGGAGAAACATATCCAGAGAGCACAGTTCCTTACACATAGAGCATCAAGCCTCTTCTAGAGGTTGAACAGAGCATAAATGAAATATGAAATAATCTTTCGTGAGCCTCTTATCATGACATTGTCTACTTAATAAAAATATTCCCTGGTGTTCATTATAATTGGGTATTGTCTGTTTGATACTGTCTATAGGGTATATTGTCTGTTGAGTAAAAATACTGAATGGTGTTAATTATATTTGGGTGAAAAAAATCATCTTGCATATTCATTGAAAGACGTAAATCACCCAAATTCTGCAAGTTGAGTGAATGTTGAATGGGGAAGTATCTCTTGTTGCTTGTTCTAAATTTGCTTCTCTTTATTTTCTCAGGGCGTCTCTTGTCTTTGCATGATTCAATGTCTTTAGTAAAGTGACAATTGCTTTTCCCTCTTCCTTGGAGCATGTGAACATCGGAGAACAAGCCTGTTGTTCCTCCCCAGATTCTCATCTATCTCCTATTTTTGTTAAGGACCTAGTGAACACAGGTCTTTCAAAGGAAGCCCAAGCTTGTTATAAAAGGCAGAGAAAGGCAGAGTATACCGGTCAGTGTGGTGGTAAGCCAGCAGCAGTAAAGATAAGGGACATGTCTAGAGTTGAGGTTCTCAAACTGGGTAGATCATCAAAGATATGTGTGCATTTGGTTTGTTTTTTTAGTGTAGATTCTTAACCTTTCTCCTCCCATCAGCGGTCCTCAAACTTGGACATGCATTAGAACTCACATGGAATGTTAGTTGAAATCAGGTGACTGGGCCCTGCACCCTGAGTTTCTGAACCAGACGGTCTGGGAGGGCCAGAGAATGTGCATTTCTAACAGGATCCCGGCTTATGCTGATGTTGCTGGTCTGTGGCTTGTCCTTTTCGGTACTTCTGCTCTAGAAGTTCTGAGCCAGCATATTCTGAGACTTGAGAATGTGCACATCTACCATGAATCTTACAGAACCATGTACCCAAAAGTTCAAGACCAACAATGCAACGCATGCTCATTCTGAAGCCAGCACTCTGCTAGATTCAGCAGAGAGGGTACAGGAAAGGCTGATCCCACTTGCCACTGGCACCCTATACTCCATGATCCCCCAACCTTGCTTCATGTCCCAGCTCTACCAAGCCATTTAGAGTTGTCCAAATTCAAAGCTGGCCTGTGTCTTCACATCTTTGCCCATGGTTTTTCATCTTTCCAGGATGCTCTATCCCATTTCCCGGTTGCATCCTCCTTCAAAATGCTGTTCCCATGCTGGATTCCTCTGTATCACTTTCCCCTAAGGAGACTTTGTCCTTCTTCAAGGAAACTCTTTCCCTCAAGGAAATTACAGTTTGGAGTGGGGGTCATCAACGAACCACTCCAAATTATGATACTGCCTCTGTATTTAGCTGGACCTTACACATATTTCAATGTTGGGCTTATTACCTAACACTGAAATGGTTGTTTTCTTATGCCCTCTTCTCCCTTTAGACCGTGGCTCCTTGGAGCCCACATCCTTTCATCTCTGCGTACCCAGGAACTCTCGGTAGGAACTTACAGAGAGTTAGTCCCATGCTTGAGTGTTTTCTAAATGTTTTCTGAGTTCAATATAACATAGCTCTTCTTCCCAAAGGGAAAACAATCTTCTGCAAACACTAGTGCAGCAGATGTGAGAACCTTAATTATATTATTAGTTGGCATCGGAATTCCTTTTAAATATTGGGACTATTTTTGTTGAGGGAAGTCCCCTGAGAAGCCACTTGCAACTTTAAGGAAAGCTCAGAGTGCCTGGACTTAATGAAAAAAAAAAAACTTAAGGGCAATGAAAGAAAAGGCTCCATGGTTCTGTGGGAGAGGAAAGAAAGGTGACTTTGCTCTTCCGGTAGAGAGAGAGAAGGAACACAGAAGAAAGGGAAATAGAAGAGAGAGAGTGAAGTGTTGAAGAGCTTGAGAAAGAGGGGAACCTGTCATCAGGAAGTGGGATGAGGCTGAGGCTTGAGAGGGAATGAAGTGGCCCTTCTCAAATTCTCCAGTCCCAGGATGACCAAAGCATTTCAGTAATAGTTGAAGGGCTTTTTCACTACTTTGGGAACTTTTCTGTTGTCTGCCCTGTGCACCCTGTAATTTTCAGTAGACTTTACCACTCACAAATACCTTTTACAGATGCTTTTGTTAGTGTTTACTTTTGGTAAATAATAATAGGAAGAGGTCAAGTTTCAGGTCTGGGTCCGCACCACGAGGACTACAGCCATGGTTCATGGAATAATGGCAAGATAATGTAACATGAAGTGATTCTGTTGAATCAGGATGCCACTTGGTCAAGAAATATTCACTAAGCATGACTAAGTGCTGGACATGCTTAGAGAACTAGGGATAGTGCAGTGAACCCAGTGGAGAAGTCCTTGATCCCATGGAGTTCATGTGCTGGGAGGGAGATACTTAACGTGACTGGGGTGCTGAGTGCTAAGAAGGAAAATTATGGAGGGAAAGATGGTGGTTTGATGATCGTACATGGTGGTCATAAAGCCTCTTTGAGGAGGAGACATTGGAGCAGAGACCTGAATGAAGTAAGAGGAGGAGTCATAGGCTTTAAGGGGGCTTGGGGCAGTGGGAACCATTGAAGAAAGCCTGGAGATGGAGAATGGTTGGCCAAACTGAGAGCAGCGGGGAGCAGATCTGGAGCAGAGGGAGTGCAGGGAAGAGTGGAAAGAGAGAAGGGTTGGCCTTACAGCAGAAGGCATATCACATGGGCTGTTGAATGGAAAGAAAATCTGGATTTCACTGAGAATGGGGGAGGTGTGGGATGGGGAACCATTGGAGGGTTTGGAACAGCTAAGTAATGTGATCTGATTTGATTTTTGGGGTTTTTTTTTTTTTTTTAAATCTGATTTGAATTTGTGAAGGCTTTTTCTGGCAGCTCTGTGGGGAGTAGACCATAAGTGGTAAGGCATGGGGTAGGACAGTTAATGGAGATTGAGGAAAGCCGTGGAATTGAACTTCATCTGGCCATGAAATTGAGGTTTATGTTCATTTTCTATAGATTTCATGTGATTAGGAGACACTCCTGACATTCCAATTTAGTACTACTGCTACTTCTACTATTATTTACTATTACTACTACTACTGATAGTAAGGATATTACTACCATTACTATTATTGCTGCTAGTACTAGGGAGTAATAAACATTCATTATGTAGCAGAAAGGTTGAAGAGTGATTTGCATATATTAATGATCTCATTCACTTCTCTCAGCCACCCTATGGGATAGGAACTATTTTTAATCCCTACTTTACAGATGAGGAAACTAATGCTGGGACGCGCTCAGTGAATCGCCCAAGGTTACTTGACTACTAGGTGATGGCATTGGGGCTTGACCTTAAGCCTCCCTGACTCCAAAGCTTTTAATTCTTTACCTCTATTCAGTAAGGACAAAGAGAGAACGATTGAGTGTGAATGAAGGCAAACAATACGTATAGGAGGAATAATCAGCTGAATAAAGCCTCATTCATTCAGTAAGTCATTTGTTTGAGACAACCCTATGAAACAGAGGAGACATCAGAATGAGTGAAGGCAGAGGGAAGAGAGGGAGCACATAGAGGTGATGGAGTGGGGAGGAACAGTGTGGGGGGATGATGTCTGCGGAGGTGTACAGGTGGAAAACAGTGGTTAAGAATATGAGCTCTATAATGAAGAACCGTGTCAACTCTCCAGGTCCCCACTTACTCAGACAATCATGCGCCAGTTCCTTGACCTCCCTGTGCCTTGATTTTTTTTGTCATCTATAAATGGGAGTAAAAGCAGTGGTACTGTCTCTATTGTGATGTAAATGAGATAAAGCACTAAGTATCGTAGGATACTTCCATAGAGCCACCTGGGTGGCTCAGTCATTGGGCATCCAACTCTTGGTTTCTGCTCAAGTCATGATCTCATGGGTCTCAAGACTGAGCCCTGCATCTGGCTCTGCACTCAGCGGGGACTCTTCTTCCGGGTTTTCTCCCTCTGCCCCTACCCACACTTGGCTCTCTCTCTCTCTTTCAAATTACTCTTTTTTAAAAAAAGATGCTTAGCATATAGTGAATACTTTTTAAAAGTTTAGCTGTTATTAATTCAAAGAGAAGTAGATAAAATTGAGAAATATTCAGAATTTGGTGGTTGATTAGAGGATGAGAAGACTATGACCTGAAGGTTTCTGGGTCAAGCAACGGAGAGGATGGTGGTGCCCTTAAATGAAATGGACGGCCCTGTTGGAGAATCAGGCTTTTTCAAGACAACGTAAAAGTGTTAGCTCTAGAGAGAGTAGTCCTGTTTCCCTAAGAAGGAAGGAAGGGAAAAAAGCCAGAAGGAAAGGAAAAAAGGAGGAAAGGAAGGAAGGAAGACGGGCAAAGAGATATCAAAGAAATGAACATGGTAGATTTTCTCCATCTTTAAGGGAGAAATGGAATCATCCATGAGTGTGGGACAGGAAGGATGAACAGAGTGTTGGACAGCAGTAAGCATAGTTAATGCAGCTATGATGTTAGTATGAATCTGCCCCAAACAAAACTTGAGACAAGGACTTGGGTGCAGGTCATTTATGGGACAGCTCAGCTCCAGAAGTAGGGAGAAGAGGGCAAATAAGATGGGACAGGAAGGAAAGTTGATAAAAGGGGATGTTATTTTGAGCCGATTACTACTATGGACAACCAGAAAGTATCTTGCTGGGGATCCTCTGAGAAACTGTGAAGGACGTACCTCAGAACATCCCCTCTTGGGGGCATTATCCACTGACTCCCATCTCCCATTGGCTGAGGGTGGCCATATTGGTGTTGACTCCCCTGAGTTTCTAGAATCTGTCTATGTGTGCTCCGAGTGAGCTGCCACCATTTTGAAAAAAGACCGGAGACCGAAAAGTGGAGAGACACAGTGGGGACTTGGGACAGGACACGGTCAGTGACCATTCTCTGCAGCTAAAGTTAGAATTGGGCTGAGGGAAAATTTGACACTGGGCACCAATAGCAACTGCTAGAGAAAGTCATGAGTGATAAACTTCAGATCCTACAAAAATCCTGAAATGTGTAAGTGCCTTTAGTATCATTTAATATATGAAGACCTGCGGCTCAGAAAGTGAAAGTGAGTTGGTAAATCGGGGTTGGAACCCTTTTCCCACCTACTGTGCTGCCAGCCTTCAGCCCCCCCCCAAAATCTATTAAAATGGAGATGGCAACAGCACTGAATGGTCTAACTCACCCCCAGTAATCATTATTGGAATTTTGCTGACTTCTTGTTCTCCAGACCAGGACCTAAAAATACCCATTTCTTAAGAGACTGGATATGCAGACTCTGAAGAGGAAAATGAGAGCCGCAGAGAATCCAAAATTGGATACCCTTCTCCAGTCGAAGTCCAATGAATGGGAATTGCATTCCTCAGCCCAATCAAGAAATTCTTTACCTCCAGGAATATGTAGCTATTAAAGTTCCAGGCTTCCAGCCTCAGAGGAGGAATTCCAAAAGTTCCATCTATAATCTGCTTAGCTCAGGATAGGCCCAGTGAAATTAGGTATTTTTCTGTTTCCCTCCTTCTGACAGATCTTTCTAATGCTATTTGGCCTTGAAGCACCTTGTCTTCTAGACCTGTCAGCTGTATAGTGTTTTCCGATAACTGTGCAGAGAACAGCACAGAAAGCGGGTGTTAGAGTTGCTGTTGACAGCTGGAACTCATAGCCCTCAACAGTGGTGACTTAGGCCAGGCATAGGGTGCAGAAGAGGGTTCCACTCCTTCTCTAACATGAGACCTTCCTTTGGGTGGTTGAAGCACTTAGAATTGTGATGAATCTGTGAGCATTGCGAAAAACAGAATAACGTTCTCTTATGATCTCTGTGTCCTGTAGGATGAAAAATGAAAAAGGAAAGGTTGGGTGTGCGGGGGGAAGGGGCTCTGTTGACCACATACCGATGCCAGCTACATTCTCAAAGATTATTACATCTAAGTCCCACAAGTTTGTAACCGTTCCAAGAAAATTAGGGTGAATTTTTAAGGTTCGAAAACCCATGCTCAGAGCCAAGATTTGAAGGTGGGTGGCTGACTTTAAGCCCAGATGGTAAATATTAGCAGTCATGCTGCCACTTCCTCTCCTGCCTCAGGTAGACATCGCTGGTCAACCAGGCCTTTTATTCCACTGATTTTGGGAATCCTTTTCATCTCATGGTCCCACCCACATTGTCATTACCAATCAGAGTAGTAAGAGCCAGCTGAAATCCTTCCCATTTACCAAAGATTTGCTGGCAGAAGAAGGATGGTCTTTCTTCATGGGAAGCCATGCCCATCACAGAGACATTACCGTTACTGTCCAGACCAATCTGAAAGGTCATCAAGACCCTCTCCTCCCGTCCCCCCAAGGGCAACCACTGATCACCTATAAATACATTTTCTCCTTCCAGAAATGTTGCTGTTCCCTTGAATTTAACCGTGATCATCCTGCAGCTGCATTTCAAATCCCGATCTCCCATACCGTTAATACACTCTCCATTTGTTAATTTTCTGCATCAGATATAGGAAGTCAAAAGAAATTAGACTATGCGTTCCCTTCCACTTTTCTGCACCCTGTGGCGTAGAAGGCTTTTTCAAAGGAGGCTTAAGAAATGGACACTGGGGCTCAGCTTGGGCAAGGCTGAGGGTTTGCGGTGGGTGAAGAAATGCTTGGGTGTTAGAACCTGGAAGACTTCTCCTTCGATGTCACATCCCCCCTCCATGTTCATGATTGATAGCAATCTCTCCAGACTCCTTTGATGTCAGCAAAACCATTTTATTTGAGCAGTAGCCAGAAGGACCGTGGCTGATTCACCACCTGTTGTCACGTTCCCTCCTTCCTCCAGCAGTGAATTTAGAAAAACTCTTCACAGGGTAGCTGTGTGTTTGCTAGAGCACCGCAGTTCCCCGTGTTTGATCTCCTGTTTCTTGCCTGGAGCTTGTATTTCAGACTCGAGTAAATTATTTACCGGTGTAACAACCAAGGCTTGTGTTATTCAAGATATAAACCTGACGTATTGGAGCAATCAGACTTCACCAGCTGACACTATGTATGCTTTGCAGATACAGACACAGATCAAAGGATGAATCCTAATTATCCCAACACCTCCATTTTTCTAAGTGTAAGAGGGGGAGAGGCAGTTTTCTCTCCTGGCTATGAACTTGAGGAAATGAACAGCAACTGGAGCAAGTGTCTGTTGACTTCTCCTCCCCAGAGCTATCAGATCTTGGGAAGAAGAGGGTGGCCAGGGGACAATCAGCTCGGGGGCTGACCTTAACACTGTCATGGCTTCCTTCCTTTGCACTTTCAACAGGATTGGCCCTGCCCCAGTCCATCCATACTTTGGTTCATCACAGTGCATTGTACACGTTTTACTTCTTTTCACTTCTCTGCCTCCCCCTAGTCCATGGTTTCCTGGAGGGCAGGAAACCAACATACACTTATATGGTGTGCTTCTGTAGAAGCACCTAGCATTTGCTTTCCTTGGTAGCTTTAACGTTGTCTGGTTAGAACCTGTTTTTGTCCACCTGCTGGATGCCTACTTTGGGATGGAAAAAAACTAGTGGCTAGAGGCAGGCAGTGTGGGTAAATGATTTAGAGATCAGGCTTTGGAATGATGGAGATCAGGGTTTGGGTCTTGACTCTGCTCCTTTTGCTGTGTGACCTTGAAAATGCTAGTTAATCTCTCTGAATCCCAGTTTCTTCATCGATATAATGGGGATTATTAGGAAAATTAGGTCCTACAAAAGCATTCATTCCGGGTCACCTGGGTGGCTCAGTGGGTTAAGCCTCTGCCTTTGGCTCAGGTTGTGATCTCAGGGTTCTGGGATTGAGCCCTGCATCGGGCTCTCTGCTCAGTGGGGAGCCTTCTTCCTCCTCTCTCTCTGCCTGCCTCTCTGCCCACTTGTGATCTCTGGGAAAAAAAATTCCTATAAAGAACCTGTACATTAGTGCTCAGTAAGTGATCATTATTATTACTGTTTGGGAAGATCTGCAAGCCTTTTATAGGTCCAAGAAACACTGTTGATAGAAGGTATGAGGACATAATGTTCTCTGGAACAGCTGGGTTCTGTGCAAAATGAAGTCTTCCTCGATCTGACGTTGCCAAAGTCTCTTTTGGAGAATGGAAGGAATTCTCTGTAATAAAGAGCCACATCTGAAAACCAGACCTTCAAGGAGTCATTCCCGGTTAATATCCCAGTGCTTGCCCTTGACCTCATGACCTCCCTCCCTCTTTCTGCAAAGAGGAGTATGGCAGTTAAGTGAGCCTTAGAATGACTGGTGCCTCTTGAAGCCTGAAGTCCCATCTGGGAAAGGCCCACTTCTGCAAATGTATTTGTGTCTCTAGGATGCAGAGGCACAGAACCGAAGCTCCCGAGGATGGCTCTGAGAGGACTGAGCCCTGAGGCTGGGTGGGTTGTAGGCTCAGCTAGATGGACGTCAGTTTATGGGTCTTCCAGAGAGCTCTAGTAAAACTAATAGGACTCTTAATTCTGCAGATCTTCTAAGAAACTCAGTCTATTTTTTTTTAAGATTATTTACTTATTTATTTGACAGACAGAGATCACAAGTAGGCAGAGAAGCAGGCAGAGGGAGAGGAGGAAGCAGGCTCCCTGCCGAGCAGAGAGCCCAATGTGGGGCTCGATCCCAGGACCCTGGGATCATGACCTGAGCCGAAGGCAGAGGCTTCAACCCACTGAGCCACCCAGGCGCCCCGAAACTCAGTCTATTTTTATATGCAACCTGGTCCCCTCCTTTCCAGATGAGCTGAAGACCAGACCCCTTCATCTGCTCATCTAAACCAAAGTAACCCTCCTACATGAGATTTATTACCACATTTTCACAATTCTAAGACACTCCATTTGTAAGACACATCACTGATTTCCTAGCACCTTTCTGGAAGAAAAACACGAAAATAAATGTGCACATCAGTTGTCAGTTGCACTTTGAGAAATGTTCAAATGTGGAAAGATGTACAACTTGGAATAGAAGAAAAAATTAGTCATGCTAACTTAATGGGCACTTGTTGCAACAGAAATGCTAGAGCTGTCAGTAGATTAGGAAGCCCAGCCATGGCCGTGTAGTAGGAGAGTTCCCAGCACCCCCATCCTTTGTCTATCTCTTTTCTGTGCTCCTCACCAACCCTGTGCCTAGCCTCCAGAAAAATCAGGTGCTTAACCGGTTATGTCACACACATGCATAGTATCTGTCTCCTGTGACTCCAGCCTCTCTCTGCAGCTAGCTCGGCAAGTTTTTTATTTTCTGCAGAAAATCAGACTGTTATCATAGATTCCTGCTCCTGTAACTCATCATGTGTTAATGTGGTGGGTGATTAAGGCACAATATCAGGCAACAGGAAAGTCTGAATTGAGGACCGCTTTGCAAACCCCATTGGCATTTAGCTGGAGAGAACCAGAAGAACAAAGGGGGTTGCTCTTTACCATATGAAATTCTCCATGAGAATTATATGCCTCTTACTTATCTCTTTGGTTCAAAATCAGATTTATTTTATTGGGTAGAAAGACCCTCTCTCCAGTTTGGTCATTCCAAAGAATAAATGCCAAGACGGTGCCTGCATGTGAGTGGGGAGGGTTTGAGAGCGAGCACTGCGGGTGTCCACTGGCAAAAGCTGGGTGTTAGTCCACATCAGATGGATAGTGGGAGGGGAGAAGAGCTGCGCAGGTCACCAAGCATACAAGCAAGGGAACCGTGTAACAGTTGGAAGGATGAAAGTTGTCCCATGCGCCTTTCTCTTATCTGACCCATGAAACCTACAGAGGTACATGGGGCCTCCATGATGGTTGTATATAATGTGCCCTGAGCATCATCTGATTGGACTGGAGCTGATCACATGGTTCATTTAGGGCCAATCAGATTCTCTGTAATAGAATTCAGAATCCAATCAGGCATGAGCCTTTCAGTCTCTATCTGTGGTTGGCTAAGATCACCAGGTATAAAGTCAGAGGCCTGAGGAGTGCTCTACCACTTCCTCGCTGTCTTTAGGCGGGTTGCTTAACTGTGGAGCCACCTCCGTTCCCTCCCTTGAAAACTAGTAAGGGCAGTGGCAGCGCCCACACCTTCTAAGATGCTTAGCACACAGTTCTCCGGGTGTTCAAAGTGCTCAATAAATACTAGCGTCATTGTTTTAGTTTCCTAGGAATGCCATAACAAGTTATCCCAAACTTAGAGGATGAACACAACACTGATTTATTTTACCATTCAGTAGGTTAGAAATCCCACACAGCTCTTACCCTGTGATTGTGTGATAATGCTGAGCCCACCTGGATAATCGTTTTTTTTTTTTTTCTTTTTTAAAGATTTTATTTATTTGACAGAGAGAAATCACAAGTAGTCGGAGAGGCAGGCAGAGAGAGAGAGAGGGAAGCAGGCTCCCTGCTGAGCAGAGAGCCCGATGCGGGGCTCGATCCCAGGACCCTGAGATCATGACCTGAGCCGAAGGCAGCGGCTTAACCCACTGAGCCACCCAGGCGCCCCCCACCTGGATAATCTAAGCGAATCTCCCTACTCTGAGGTCAGCTGATGGGCAACCCAAATTCAATTATTAGTCTTCATACTCCTTTGCCACAAAGGAGTAGCATGTGTACATGCTACATGTGTTCCATGTAGCACATTCATGAGTTCTGGAGATTAAGATATGAACATCTCTGGGTAGGCATATTTCTACCTACCACAATT
This sequence comes from Mustela nigripes, assembly GCF_022355385.1. Classification (NCBI taxonomy): domain Eukaryota; kingdom Metazoa; phylum Chordata; class Mammalia; order Carnivora; family Mustelidae; genus Mustela; species Mustela nigripes. The sequence goes on from NC_081567.1 coordinate 28,591,981, forward strand.
ATAAAAAAAAAAAAAAGAAAGAAAGAAAGAAAGAAAAGTGGGAGCTCTGGGGAAGCAGTAGGACAAAGCAGAGATAATGAAAAGGAAGCAATATGTTTTATTTTATTACTATTATTTTTTGGCTGGCTCAAGCAAGTTTAAGCGGGTTGCTAATCCTTATTGAGTACCAGGGTGACTCAGTCGGTTAGGCATCCAACTCTTTATTTTGGTCACGATTCCAGGGTGGTGAAGTCGATCCCACCTGGGGGGCTCTGCTCAGTGGAGAGTCTGCTTGAGATTCTCCCTTTCCCTCTCCTTCTGCCCCTTCCCAACTCATGTGTGTGTGCAATTCTCTCTCTCCCAAATAAATAAAATCTTATAAAAATCCTCAATAATCGGGATATTGATAAGATGGAAATGTTCCCAGTAATAGTCTTCTCTCCCACAACTAGTCAGCAATGAATCCTATCACAACAGCCACTGATAGAAAGACATTATTCAGCAGTGTCTGTCCCCTCTTCAGTATCTGTGTATAATGTGTCATTGAGGCACACGCCACAGTTGGGATATCTGGGGATTTGTTCCTTGTGATGAGTTTATTTCCTTTTTTAGGTACAAAATACTCCTCTAGAGATGACCTAGGCCTTTTAGGTTAGTCAATGGCATCTAGATGCATAAAATTATACCACTCTTTGATAATCTACTACAGGATTTTAGCCAAGTCCACATTTCTATCTTTTCTTTGTCCAGAAGTGCAATGCCCCCTTGAAAGGTGTTCTCAGGCTTCCTCTTCCACCTCCTCTAAATTGCCATTGTCTATGAACTATTATGTGAAAGACAAAGACATTTAGGTGCAGATATCTGGACGATTGGCCTTGCACTGTGTGACTACACTTGGGGTTGGGTTGTGGACAGACAAGGACATGTGCATTTGAACCCTAATTGTGCCTCCTATAAGCTCTGGTATCCCACGCGAGCTACAGAGCATCTCTTAGCCTCAGTATCCTCTTTGTATAAAATGAACATAATGTTTCCCAACTCAAAGGATTGTTATGGGAATTAAATAAGAATTTTGTGCCTGACCTAGTGTCTGATGCACAGCAAATGCTTGAAAGTGGCAGCTTTCACTCATTTCATTTGGTTGAACCAGGAATCAAAAACACATCTCTGGTAGTACCTTTTATTATACCACCAAAAAAAGAACTAAAAAGAAGTTCAAGAACTAAAACACATGATTTTCCTTTGGTTATTCTTTTATTTTTATTTTTTGAAGAAAAGTAAACCTTTAATTCCTTGTTCATATATAAAGCTAGCTGAACTGGTTGCTTTTTGGTGATCCTTGGGTACTTCTTGAGTCAATGAGGGAAGGCAGGGAGTAGAAGAAAACCAGAGATCTGAATGCCATATTTTTATAGAGCAGTGTGAGTAAATTTCAAAAGCCTAATGAAATGGAAGAAGGTAAGAAACAAGATGGGATTTATAGCATAATACCATTTATGTAAATGTAAAACATGCACACACAAAGGCCATATTTTTTCAAGGGTACAGGTATATTTTAAATGTGTATAAAATATGAAAGGTGACTTGAAGAATATATATTTTGTGCACTAGTGTGGGTACCTGATAGAGAAAAATCGGAAATACAAATGAAAAGAGCTCCTACCACTGGATGATAATTATAACATGCCATGAATGGGAGCGTATTCCATTTCCTCTATATATTTATGTTCTGAATCCATATATATGTGAATAGACATGTAGGATAAATATGAATTACTGTAAAACCAAGATCTAAATAATAACCAAATACAGACCTATTGGCCAAGTCTCCAATTCCATCATTCCCTTCTGTGGTCTTTCCTGAACTTAGTGAGTTAGGAAAGCTCTGATTCTGCTCTGTGATTCATACTCAGTGAATTTCTTGGGTGATATCATGAGAAGTATAATAATTGTAGGGTTTTCCTGAGAATGGAAAAGTACTTATGAGTGATGGAATGTCATTTGTCTCCACCAGTGGTAATGGGTTGAAAGCCATGGGCTCCAAGTCTAATAATGACCCTAAGGCTTGGCAGAAAAGGTCATGGTCTTCAATTCCCTGGACTCATAAGCCAACTATTGTTTCTGGACAATGACAACAAGGATTAATTTCATCCAAATTATCCTTTCTCTTGCTGTTAATCTGCTGTGTTTTTCTGAACATTTTCCTATGGATTAATATTGATGCTTGGGGTTCCTTGGAGAGAGCAAGCAATGTAGCAAAAACCTCCCAAGATGTGTACCGATGCTCTTCTCCTATTGATCTAATTAAAGATCATGATGCCTAATATAATTAGTTCAGTTGGCCTTTCTGTCTGGATGGTTCTTAAACTTTTAGACATGTAAGCACCAGAGCTAAATTGCTCTGGGATAATGAATTGCAATTCTGAAGGAAATGGCTTTCAGGGTACAAATCTGTGAATCAACTAGGACATTAATTATAGGATTTTCTTTTTTTTACCGCCAAGCAATTGATGCTTGTTTTCATCCTAGCCTTTTTTTCATCTAGAGGCCAGATACCCAGTGCCATTTTTGTGGATCATGCTTTAAATTCTTGACTTAATGAACTGTCCAGAGCACAGGTGTGTGGCTTAATAGCTTAGTTCAGATGATATCTAGCATTTTATTTTATGGTACAAGAGATAAAAGGGGTACCTGGGAAAATGGACAGGTCATGAGAAAGCAAAAGTATATAAGATCAGGACCACTTGTTAAGGAACCGGCTTTGTGGAGAGAAGAATGCGATCAGTAGGGCTATTAGGAGGTCTCAAGAGTTGACGATAGCAAGATTAGGGGGTTCTCATTTATAATTTTCCAGTTCCTCAATTAAGTATAAGGTAAGGTCATCAGAGGGGAGAAGAATGGGTTAATGACAATGACAAGAATAACAATAATCATATTATCAATAGACAACATTGACTGAGTTCTTATGTGCCAGGTATTACTTTAATCAATTTTTAGTATATTCACTCTTAATCTTCACAACAACCTTATGAAGCTAGACTGGAAAGCAGGCAAGTAAGCTCAGGCGAAAAACACTGTAAGATGTAAAACTAGTATCCTGGATTTATTTTCTCTCTGGTGTTTTTAGCAGCTCAGGTGTAACACAGAAGGCAGATGGCTCACTGCATCTAGGGTTGGGTTTGGGTTGCCAAGCAAATATGGTATGGAGAGAAAATGAGTCAGGGATATTGTGTAAGTAGGCCTTTGGAAGCAGGCAGTTGCAAGTGATGCACCATGAGATCAGGATACAAACAGGAGAGAAGAGTAGTTGGGGATGGCAAACAAATCTGGAGAAGGTGGTGGTGTGAATGGCCTGGAGTCATGGCGAAGTTGAAGGATTATGGTCTCGGATGTAGTTGCCTTCGAGCTGAAAGAATAGGAGTTGGTGGTCACGGAATCAGAAGCTGGCATTTGTGATGTTTGTAGGTGGGACACAGTATTCAGTGGAATTGAGATACTGAGTAAAGAGGAGGTGAACTGATGTTTGGGAAGGTGAGTGTGTTTGGGAAGACGAGCAGTAAGCAAGGGCCAAGCCTGGGGGCAAGGAGGGGATTGGAAACCTTCTAGTTATCCTGGACAGAGAGAGAGATCATGGAAGCCTGGCTAGGATGGTGGCAGTGAGGGTGCCGATGAGGAAGCAGCTGGACTGGAGACATATGTAGCAGGTGGAAGGGTGGATGAACTCAGTGGGTTGGACTGTGAGTGGGGAGCCAGGGAAAGGGATGAAGCAGAGTGGTGCCTGGATTCTAAGTCCTGGTTTGGACAACTGGGTGAAAGTTGATTGGGTTCAGACACACACACACACACACACACACACACACACACACTGAATCCAGAGTAGACAGGAAGAGCTGGGGATACTTTAAAAGGCTCAAGATAAACCAAGATTTCTCTTCCCTATAGACAGGATCCTCAGATGTGGCTTTCAATGCTGTATCTCCTAGAAGAAAAGGTTTGCATGTGCCTAAGTCACTGAGGAACTCAAACTGGCTCTGTGGGAGGAGAGAGTATTAGAAATGGGGAGGTGAATACAGAAGTCTAGAAAGGCATTACAAGGACAGAAGGTGAGACCCAGCAGAACGAGGAGTAAGTGAAGTGGTGCTTCCAGGCAAGGCTGGGTAGTCTGCCCAGCAACAGCATGAATGAGAGCAGGAAAAACTACAAACATCCTTCACGTTTCTCTGAGCTGTGGCCATCTTTGTTGCCTGTGCTGTGGGTCCTCATGCTGGGTCACCCTGGAAGAAGAAAACCCTCAGGATTTTCTCAATCTTCATCTCCTTACAACTGCCTGAAAGGTCTCACGGGGTTGCAGATAGGAGAGCCCCACTCATAGGACAGAAAACAAAACACAAGAATTCAGTGGAATCATGGTGAATGTCTTTGAATCTGGAGAAAAATATGAGAAAAAGCAGCCTTCCAGAAGGGCAGGGGGTGCGGACCAGGACAGCTTTGGAATCCTAGCAGCAGGGCTGTACGTATCTGCACTCTGGCTCTGCCTACCTTTGGTGCCTGTTCATTTGCTTGGTGGGTATTAACTGAGTATCTGTTACTAGCCAGGCATGTGCCAGGTGCTGGGGATATAAAATTGAACAAAAGTAAAGATGATCCCCATGCTGATAGAGCCTGGAGACTGCTAGGACGTGGGGTCATAGTCAACTCCTCACATACAGATGCATAATCACAGCTGTGGGTAGCATTAGGATGGACCACACCCAGTGCAATGAAAGCCCACAGGGGACAAGTTTGGCCCAACTAGTGGGGACCAGGGAAGATTTCCTTGAGAACGTAACCCTCCGAGTGGTCCTGGAAAGATGAAGAGGAGGGTAGAGGGACTGGTGTTCCAGCTAGACGGAAGGGCAGGTGCAAAGACCTCATAGCCGATGGCAGCATGGTCGGTTTAAGGGTCAGTGAAGGCCAGCAGGGCTGCAGCACAAAAAAGAAACGTGATACCGTGAGAGATGAGGCGCTATAGGTCCACATGTCTAAAGCCGGTCTAAACACGTTCTTATTCCAAGAATAAGGCACCACACACATGTGTTGGAAACTGGAGAGGGTGATTGCCTTTCCGAAAGATCATTCCAACTGAATTGCGGTGAAGGATTTAGAAGGAACGAGTTCTCTTCCAATTCCCAGCTCTTCAGAGAGTGGATCTGATTGGCCCCGCTTGGATCAGGTGCCCAACCCAGGCCCAGTCTTATTACAGGAGGTGGGGTCACATGTTAGGAACCTGGCTGCTGAGGGCCCACCTCAGGGAAGATTTCGGGAAAGGTGAACTGGACAGAATCTTCCAAATACCCATTACAACAATTCATAGGGCACTTCCCAGGATATGAGAGTTCAAAGACCGCCACCGGCCCTTACATGTTCCCAGGGTCCTTTGAGGAAGACAGTATCTGGAGAATGAAGAGGGCAAAGGATTTTGGGAAAGACATCTGGCCAAATAATTTGTGTGTCTGTGGGAAGATGTCTTAATCTACCCTAATCCCTCTTCTGTAAAATGAGAGGTCATCACAGCAGCCTCTGTAGTCCGGGCTGGTGCACCAGGGTCTTATTTTAATGCCATTTTCACCGGCTGGGTAGAAATTGTCATCCCCATTCTGTAAACGTAGAAACAAAAGTTGAACATAATTTCAGCCAGGAATAACCTCCAAGTCTCCCTACCCTTCATCATTTTCCTCCTCAAATCTCATAACCCTCTGCATTGAATGAGTAATTATTATCACTATCATTCTTCACAGAAATAATAGCAGTGTTCAATTAATAATACGATTACTGTGGAGCGTTAAGACATACAGTACGCTATTTGCCAGGCACTGTTCTAAACACTTTCCATATATGTATTGCCTTCACCCCTGGAAGAACTAAAAGATAAAATAGTATAATCCTCTCCACGTAGCAGATAAGGAAATGAGACATGGAGAAATGAAGTAATTTGAACAGGTCCTCTAAGTAGCAGAGTTGTATCTGATTTCTCACTCACTCACTTGCTGTCTCTGATTCTCGATGTGTGTCTCACTCAACACACACACACACAACCCGTGCATCCCAAAGGGGAAAAATAAAACCCACTATGATTACTACTCACACATTTTTATCTGAATCCATTTTTAAAAAGTGAAACACAAAGGAACATAGACTTGGTATTACAACTTGCTATGACTACCACTGACTCCATTTAACTGGAAGGGAAACTGAGGCTCAGAGACTTGTATTCCTTATTGGAGGTCACTGGAGGGAAGTCAGGATTCAAATCCAAGTCGGGTTGACCCCAGAGCCCTATGGGATATGAGACATAACAACAGTTTTCCATCCTTCTTTCTCAACTGGTATCATCTCAGCACTTCTTGAGTGAACTTTGTGAAAAAATAAACTTGTGAAAAAATAAACCAGTATGGTTTAAAGTACCTATTAGGTCTTCAGTCATGCCAGCTCCTGCTCTGAGATACACCATACCAGGCTGTGTCCTCATTACAAAAAAAAAAAAAAAAAAAGTCACAACATGGAATTGATCTGGTTCTGCTATAGTCTCTGGCATGGAAATGAGTTATTTAGATTGTTAGTGGCTGACAGTCCCCATAAATTGCAAGAGGAGGCTCAGCAGGGTGACAGGTGAAGCTATTTTGTACTTTGTCATGCTGCATCTCTCTCTGGTTACAATCTCCCCCTGCAATTCCATGTACTAAGTAGCCATGAATTATATATGTACTTTCTGAAGTCTGATGAAAGTTCTCCCACCTATTAAATTGCTGGGTTCTCAAATCTAACAGAACTCTAAAAATGCTTAGGAAAATATTGTGCCATTTGTTCTTGTAATATCATGCCTTTGGCTTTATTGCATCATGTATTCAAAGTGCTGAGAGCTTTTGCTTGGTGTAGATTCACCTGGGGATTACAGACCAGTCAAATCAGTCTCCAGCATGGCTCAGAACGGTTAGGAGTCCAGAAAATGCAGGCTCACTCACTCCACCCCATCACATAGGAAACCCCTCCACTGCTCTGGGAGCAACTAGCAGGAAAAAAAAAAAATCTAGTGGAGAAGTCAAAATCCCAAATAAAGATCCCAAAGTGGGGAAAGCTTGGGCCGCTTCCCAAGACTTTCACTGGCTTACTATTGCCTGTAGGTAAAGCAATGAACTTGTAGGAAAGTGCCCTGGGCTCTTTGTAATACACCTTCTTTGCACCTGTGCATCTTACTTTGGCCCCTACACACTTTCTTACTGGCCACTTTTAAAGTTCAAACTTTTAAAGATTTCAAATTTTTAAAGATTTTATTTATTTATTTGACAGAGAGATCACAAGTAGGCAGAGAGGCAGGCAGAGAGAGAGGGAAGCAGGCTCCCCACTGAACAGAGAACCCGATATGGGGCTCGATCCCAGGACCCTGGCATCACAACCTGAGCCGAAGGCAGAGGCTTTAACCTACTAAGCCACCCAGGCACGCCCTTTCTGGCCATTTCAAATGATAACAGATCCTTGGCATGTTCACACGGAACAATCTAGCTGTGAATTTTGAAGGACCCTGAGGTCCTTTTATTGATGAGGGTTTTTTTTTTCCAGTTGCAAGGAAAAGAACCATAACTCAAACTGACTTAAGCAAAAGGAAGAAATTGTTAAGCTGTGTCATTGATAGGAAATTGGAGGTGTGGCTGGATCCAGAGGTTCAAAGGACATCAAAGGACTCGGATTCTCATCATCTCTCAGCTTTGCTTTCCTTTGTGTTAGTGTCATTTTAGATGAGCTCTCTCCCTTAGCTGGCAAAAAGTACTTGGCTCACATCCAAGCAGGAACAAAGATTTGTGCTTGTTTTTAAAAAATAATAGTAGAAAAGCTTCAAGTATTTAATGAAGATTTGAGTCAAGAAAAAAATCAGAGTATTTCACATGGATACCTGACTTAAGAGTACCTCTGGAAAAGTGAGGGGATCTGGCAAGATAAGGGTCCCTGGCAAATGGTAATCACGGGCTGGCAGCTTCGAGGCATTCTCAAAACAGGGCACATACTCCTCAGTTTGTTACCATTCCTTCCACACCTTGTAGTCTTCCAAACTCTAGAATCAGACATCACCTGTCACTTACCACCATGCGCTTATTGTTGTTTTTGTTTTAGAAGAGAATTCTTTTTTATGGCCACATCTTTTTTTAAAAAGTGGGTCAGTTAGGGGTACTTGGGTGGTACTGTCAATTAAGCATCCGACTCTTGGTTTTGGCTCAGGTTGTGATCTCAGGATGGTGAGATTGACCCTCGCCTGGGGCTCCACACTCAGCATGGAGTCTGTCCTTGGGATTCTCTCCTTTTCCCTGTGTACCTCGTGTGTGTGTGTGTGCACTGCCTCTCTCTCATAAACAAATCTTAAAAAAAAAAGAGTGGGTGTATTAAGGAATGCCAAGAAGGCCATGTGAATTTTCTGTCACCTGTTCTAGTATAATTATGTATATTGTCTACCTACTGTCCAAGGGCATGGTGGCTTCCCCTTCCATGGGAGAGTAGTCTTAGCCTTGATGGTGTGCTGTTTGGGAGAGCTGGCTGCACCTAGTCAACCAGGTTGCCAGGGGTGGACAAAGCAATGCAGACAGAATGAGGGCACTGACAACTGTTCATCCACAATCCCAATATTCTACCTCCCCCTCACCCCAAACTGAATTCCCACCCCAACATTTGGTCCACAGCTGAACTGACAGCTCTTGGTGACTGTCCCAGGGCACGTATGTGGGAAATGCATTCCTAATCTCTCAAGTTGGTCATCCTCTTGGGAGGGAAAGAAAGTAATCAACTATTTTAAGAAAGCAGTGCCATAGGTTGCCACATGCTCTCAACAAGGGGGCTTCCTTTTTTGGGATCAGAATGATTCAGTGGGTGCTTCTTGCCTGGGATTGGCCAAAAAAAAAAAAAAAAACTATATATATATATATATATATTAAATATATATAGTTTTTTTTTTTTTAATAAATCTTGGTACATCCAAACAAGGGCTCAGATTCGTAATAGGAACCACCAAATGCGCATTTATTAAATTATTGCCTGTTTCCTTGGATTCCTTCATGATCTAGGATCTTCATTGACTCTTTATTTGGCAGAGAGGCTGTATTGCTAACTCCTTTTAACATAAGGGAGGACCAGTATTATCCCTGCACTTCTGAGTTGGAGAAAGTGGATTCTGGACAGGTTGGGTAGCTTGCCTGAATGCACCTGAGCAAATACGAGCAGGGCAACCACACAGCCTTTCCACAACTCCTGGAAAGGGGGAAACCAAGAGAATTCTGATCTGATGAGACTCCACACTGGAACCCCTCCCTTCAGTATTTAACTATAATTAGCGGGAACCATCCATATGGCGACTTTTCTCAGGCCAGATGGGTGGTTGTCAGGCGGCACATGATCTTTGCTTCACTTCAAAGGAGACATGAGTAATCCTAGGGATATTAATCCAACAAGGGCTATATTTATCTTCATTTCTTTAGTTAATAACACATCTCTATTTCTTCTCTAGGCATCAGGGGGTATGGGGCACAAGCACCAAGATACCCTACCAAAAGCCAAAGGAAATAGGATGGCTCTGCTCTGTGCTTCTTACTTGATTCTGCCTTAGCCACCCTCAGAGGAGTGGGGAGCCCTGTAGAATGTCGGGGCCTTAGAGTTTGTTTATGCAATATGACAGATCAGGAGACCCAGGCTCAGAGAGGGTGTGTGGCTGGTCCAGAGCAAGTTAAGGATGGGGCTGGAATGAAAGTCACATGATTTCACCTGCAAGAGGCAGGCGAAAGTCACATCCTATTTTGCACCTTCAGGAGGCAAATAGTTACCTACTTATTTTTATTTTCAAAACATGAAAAATTATGTGGTTACCCTATTTTAAGGGACTATGGATAAAAAAAAAGAGATGTCTTTGGTATCTTTTACCTCTTTTTCCAGTCTTTATTTTTTTCTTAACATATAATGTATTATTTGCCCCAGCGGTACAGGTCTGTGAATCATCAGGCTTACACACTTCACAGCACTCACCCTCCCCAGTGTCCATCACCCAGCCACCCTATCCCTAACCCCCCACCACCCAGCAACCCTCAGTTTGTTTTGTGAGATGAAGAGTCTTACGGTTTGTCCCCCTCCTGATCCCATCTTGTTTCATTGATTCCATCCTTACCCACCACCCTGCCTCTCAAATTCCTCATATCAGAGAAATCATATGATAGTTATCTTTCTGACTTATTTTGCTTAGCATAATACCCTCTAGTTCCACCCAGTCGTTGCAAATAGCACGACTTTGTTTCTTTTGATGGCTGCATAGTATTCCAGTGTGTGTGTGTGTATCACATCTTCTTTATCCATTCATCTGTTGATGGACACCTAGGTTCTTTCCATAGTTTGGCTATTGTGGGCATTGCTGCTATAAATATTTGGGTGCATGTGCCCCTTCCGATCACTACATTGTATCTTTCGGGTAAATACCCAGTAATGTGATTGCTGGGTCATAGCACAGCTCTGTTTTCAACTTTTTGAGGCACCTCCATACTGTTTTCCAGAGTGGTTACAGCTTGCATTCCCACTAACAGTGTAGGAGAGTTCCCCTTTACCCATAACCTTGCCAACATCTGTCATTTCCTGACTTGTTAATTTTAGCCATTCTGACTGGTGTGAGGTGGTATCTATCTCACTGTGGTTTTGATTTGTATTTCCCTGATGCCGAGCGATGGTGAGCACTTTTTCATGTGTCTTTTGGCCATTTGGATGTCTTCTTTGCAGAAATGTCTGTTCATGTCTCCTATTTCTTTTCTTTTTTTAAGATTTTACTTACTTATTTGACAGAGATCACAAGTAGGCAGAGAGGCAGGCAGAGAGAGAGGGGGAAGCAGGCTCCCTGCTGAGGAGACAGCCTGATGCGGGGCTCAATCCTGGGACTCTATCCCAGGACTCTGAGATGATTACCTGAGCTGAAGGCAGAGGCTTAATCCACTGAGCCACCCAGGCGTCCCTCCTACCCATTTCTTGATTGGATTATTTGTTCTTTGGGTGTTGAGTTTCATAAGTTCTTTTTAGATTTTGGATACTAGCCCTTTATCTGATATGTCATTTGCAAATATCTTCTCTCATTCTGTTGGTTGTCTTTTGGTTTTGTTGTGTATTTCCTTTATTATGCAAAAGCTTTTGATTTTGATGAAGTCTCAATGCCCTTGCTTCCCTTGCCTTTGGCAATGTTGCTAGGAAGAAGTGGCTGTGGCTGAGGTTGTAGAGGTTGCTGCCTATGTTCTCCTCAAGGATTTGGATGGGTTCCTCTCTCACATTGAGGTCTTTCATCCATTTTGAGTCTATTTGTGTGTGTGGTGTAATGAAATGATCCAGTTTCATTCTTCATGTGGCTGTCTAATTTTCCCAACACCATTTGTTGAAGAGACTCTTTTTTTCCATTGGACATTCTTTTCTTCTTTGTTGAAGATTAGTGGACCATAGACTTGAGGGTCCATTTCTAGGCTCTCTTTTCTGTTCCATTGATCTATGTGTCTGTTTTTGTGCCAGTACCGTACTGTCTTGATGATGACAGCTTTGTAATAGAGCTTGAAGTCTGGAACTGTGATGCTGCTAACTTTGGTTTTCTTTTTCAACATTCCTCTGGCTATTCAGGGTCTTTTCTGAAATAAATTTTGATTCTAATTTTTAGGATTCATTGTTCCATTTCTTTGAAAAAAACTGATGATACTTTGATAGGGATTACATTACATGTGTAGATTGCTCTAGGTAACATAGACATTTTCACAATATTTGTTTTGCCAATCGATGAGCATGGAACATTCTTCCATTTCTTTGTGTCTTTTTCAATTTCTTTCATGAGTATTCTGTAGTTTTCTGAGTACAGATTCTTTGCATCTTTGGTTAGATTTATCCCTAGGTATCTTATGATTTAGTGTACAATTGTAAATAGGATTGACTCCTTAATTTCTCTTCCTTCTCTCTTACTGCTGGTGTATAGAAATGCAACTGATTTATGTGCATTGATTTTATATCCTGACACTTTACTGAATTTCTGTATGAGTTCTAGCAATTTTGTAGTGGAGTCTTTGGGTTTTCCACATAATGTACCATATTGTCTGCAAAGAATGAGAGTTTGACTTCTTCTTTGCTGATTTGGATGCCTTTTATTTCCTTTTGTTGTCTGGTTGCTGAGGCCAGGACTTCTAGTACTATGTTGAATAGCAGTGGTGATAGTGGACATCTTTGCCATGTTCCTGACCTTAGGGGAAAAGCTCTTAGTTTTTCCCCATTGAGAATGATACTCGCTCTGGGTTTTCCATAGATGGCTTTGATGATATTGAGATATGTACCCTCTATGCCAACACTGAAGAGTTTTGATCACGAAAGGATGCTGTACTTTGTCAAATGCTTTTTCAGCATCTATTAAGAGTATCATATGGTTCTTGTTCTTTCTTTTATTAATGTATTGTATCACATTGATTGATTTGTGGATGTTGAACCATACTGGCAGCCCAGGAATAAATCCTGTTTGGTCGTGGTGAATAATCCTTTTAATGTACTGTTGGATCCTGTTGGCTAGTATTTTGATGAGAATTTTTGCATCCATGTTCATCAGGGACATTGGTCTGTAAATCTTTTTAATGGGGTCTTTGTCTGGTTTGGGGAGCAGAGTATTGCTGGCCTCATGAAGTGAGTTTGGAAGTTTTCCTTCCATTTCTGTTTTTTGTTACAGTTTCAGGAGAATAGATATTAACACTTCTTTAAATATTTGGTAGAATTCTCGGGGGCGGGGGGATCTGGCCCTAGGCTCTTGATTGTTGGGAGATTTTTGATGACTACTTCAGTCTCCTTACTGGTTATGGGTCTGTTCAGGTTTTCTATTTCTTCCTGGTTCAGTTTTGGTGGTTTATATGTCTCTATGAATGCATCCATTTCTTCCAGATTGTCAAATTTGCTGGTGTATAGTTGTTGCTCAGAATACGTTCTTATAATTGTTTGTATTTCTTTGGTGTTGGTTGTGATCTCTCCTCTTTCATTCGTGATTTTATTAATTCAGGTCCTTTATCTTTTCTTTTTGATAAGTCTGATCAGGGGTCTCTCAATCTTTTTAATTCTTTCAAAGAACCAGCTCCTAGTTTCATTGATATGTTTTGTTTTGTTTTGTTTTGTTTTTTAGTTTCTATTTCATTGATTTCTGCTCTGATCTGTATTATTTCTCTTCTGCTGAGTTTAAGCTTTCTTTGCTCTTCCTTCTCTAGCTCCTTCAGGTGTAAGGTTAGGTTGTGTATTTGCAACCTTTCTTATTTCTTGAGAAAGGCTTGTTTTGCTATATACTTCCCCCTCAGGTCTGCTTTTGCTGTGTCCCAAAGATTTTGAACTGAACAGTTGTGTTTTCATTTTCATTTGTTTCCATGAATTTTAATTCTACTTTCATTTCCTGGTTGACCCATTCATTCTTTAGTAGGATGCTCTTTAGCTTCTGTGTATTTGAGTTGTTTCCAACTTTCCTCTTGTGTTTGAGCTCTAGTGTCAGAGCATTGTCATCTGAAAATATGCAGGGAATGATCCCAGTCTTTTGGTACTGGTTGAGACCTTATTTGTGACCTAGGATGTGATCTATTCTGGAGAATGTTCCACATGCACTAGAGAAGAATGTGTATTCTGTTGCTTTGGGATGGGATGTTCTGAATATATCTGTGATGTCCATCTGGTCCAGTATGTCATTTAAAGCCTTTATTTCCTTGTTGATCTTTTGCTTGGATGATCTGTCCATTTCAATGAGGGGGGTGTTAAAGTCCCCTACTATTATTGTATTATTGTCAATGTGTTTCTTTGATTTTTGGTATTAATTTGTTTATATAATTGGCTGCTTCCATGTTAGGGGCATAGATACTGAAAATTGTTAGATCTTCTTGTTGGACAGACCTTTTAGTTTGATATAGTATCCTTTTTATTATAACCTTTGGCTTAAAATCTAATTTATCTGATATAAAGTTTCCCACCCCATCTTTGATGTCCACTAGCATGGTAAATTGTTTTCCACCCCTTCACTTTAAATCTGGAGGTGTCTTTGGGTCTAAAATGGGTTTCTTGCAGATAGCATATCAATTGCTCTTGTTGTTGTTGTTGTTTTTTTAATCCAGTCTGATACCCTGTGTCCTTTGATTGGGGTACTTAGCCTAATTACATTCAAGGTAACTACTGGAAGTTGTCTCTATGTGGGAATCAGCATTGAGGAATTAGCTTTTCCCATGCAAAGAATCAAAAGAGGAGTAAACAAACGTATGAGAAGTTACCAGAACCAAAGGTGGGATTCACCTTTATGCTAGTCCATAAAACTGAAGTAGAATATCCTACTCCAGGAGGAGAGGGCAGGCACCATTTTTCTGAGCACATACTATGTGCCAGGCTCCCTCTAAGGACTTTACAATTATTGCCCTCTTTAGCTCAATTAGTAATGAGCAGACGAGTATTTATATCAGTTATTGATCCTTCACAACAAAGCCAGGGGACAGGGCTCCTACTGTCTTCATTTTACAGAGGGAAAGTGACCTCTGGAGAAGGAAGATGCCTCAGCAAGCAGGACTAGAATTCCAAATCAAGAACAATAAGCTTCTTCTTCCCACAGTTAATTGTGTGTGTCCATGATGATTGGCTGGTGACTAGCACTGGCTCAGACTTCAGACAATTGGGCCAATGACCACCAAGAAGCTAATCTGGTGGTGGAAGCATAAAAAAAACCAAAGAAAGGGCACAAAACACAGAGCTCATTGACTGGTGATGATGGTCTCTCCCTAATGAGTAGAGAAAAGAAATTGGGTTTTGATTCTTCACGTTAAAATTTGACATTAAACTTTGGAACTTGACCTCAAAATCTGAAGACTACCAAGCCTCAGTTTCCTCACTTGAAAACTGGGGACATGAACATGGCTGGGGAAATCAAGTGGAATGAAATTTGTAGGAAAACATGATGAAAATGTTGATCTTCTTAGTTTCTGTGGTTGTCGTTAGCACAGAGACCATTTGGAGCTAGATGAGGTGCACGTTTCCTGAGAGAAAAGGCCCCTTGTTATCCTTTTTAACAAGGTTATGGAGTTTTCACAAGGAAGCATAAAGCATTAATTATGTCAGCAGGCAAGGGCAATTGAGAATGTCTCTTTTTGCTGCAAAGCAGTGGACGGTTACCTTAAGGCCAAGTAGTTTAGGTACCAGATACTCACGTAATGATTTTCCTTACATTCCTGTTTGAGGATGTCCCTGCTGATCTCCCCCATCCATGTCTCCCAAACCTTTTGATGGGTAAAGAGAAACCAGAGTTATTTTCGCCTCAAAGTTAAACAGCTCGTCCCTTCAAATGCATGATGGGACTCTTGGCTCCAGAGAGTCTGAGATTCTTGGAAGATGTCCAGAAGTTCCATTCACTCTGAATGTCATGAAATATGCATGCCATCAAATAGGCAGACTGGAAATCCTCCCTCCCTCCTGGATTTCAGGAGGACAGTATTTGTGATCTGCATGCGTCTCGGTCAGATGTATTTCTGGGGACATGCTTGAGACATAACAATGACTCTATCAGGGTGATAACATTTCACACGTTGCCCAAACCAGCTTCTTCCTTCCCAGATTACTTGGAGAACCAGATCGACATTTGACTGCAGGTCCAAGGGCCGAAGAACCAAGATGGTCCTGCCTGCCCCTAGCTGTGGCTTTATTTCCAGTCCCTTGAAAGAGAGAAGATGGAGTTTTTGGTGTTTGGATGGAGGTTCTAATCACTCATGTGCTGATGACCCTAGTCTTCAGGGTCCAAGAGCTAGGCCAGAGAATATCATCTCATTCTCCCTTCCCCAGTGAAGGGTGGTTCTTCTAGGCTTCCGACTTACGAAGACAGTCACTGCAGAGGACTTCTTGTGGAGAGAAGCAGCAGGATAAAGGGCTGGATGTTTTTAAAAGACAGAACTCAAAAGAAGAGTCAATTTGGGGAGGGCAGAACCACTCTTGAGGCAGCTCTGCACATGCTGGGCACCCCTAGGAGTTGCTCATATCCCAGACAGGGGGCCATTCAGCACCTCTGCCCCCAGAGTGGGTAAGAGAGGCTTGAAAAACACCAAAACAGAACTGGTGAGTGGTCAAAGGCAAATGCCCAATTATTTTACCATATCAATAATGATCTTCCTACATGGAGTTTCTGGGAACTCTCCTGGAGTCACACCCTATTGGATATTTTCATTCTCTTCTACTTCTTTCTTCGTGGGGAACTCTACCTTACTCTGGAGCTTCTGAGGACATTTGGACGGTATGGCTTCTTGGCTGCTCTGATGGAGGGTTTTTTGCCTTTGTTTGGGGTTAAGGGTGTCCTTTTTAATCGAATTTGAATCTTCTTTAGGAACCCAGGTGGATTTCAGAGGGAAGATGGGGGCTTTCTCAGCCAGTTAGAGTAGTTGAGTCTCTCCCTGGTTATTACCTCCCTTATCTCTGCACTTTTTAAGTATTTCTCTAGAAAGAAGTGGACATTACTCAGCCATCCCATTCACAGTAAGCCCACCCAGTCCTTCATGGACATGGAAAGGGTCCTTCCTAATTTCCACCAGTTCAAGACCTAGGATGAATGAAGTTGTCCTCATCAGCCTGGGTCTTTCCTGGGTCTAGCACAGAAAGTCCTTATCCAGGACTCTTCTTAGTCCCAGGAAAACCAGGCAAATTTGGTCATCCTAGAGCTATGTCCCTGCCTCTTCCAAAAGACCTGTCTTCTCCCATATAATGACAGAAGAATGATAATTATTTTTTTCCTGGTGTCACCTCTTTTGCTTGAGATCCACTTTCGGTCCCTTCTCCTGACTTCTGGTTCCTTATTATCTCCCCTAATTTCTACTCCACCCAGGTTAACAAGAACAAGGCTCTTGTTAGATAAACTGACTTGAGATAATAGGGAGCATTTTCTGATCGGTATCAGGAAGAGGAAACAGAACATGAATCCAACCTCATGCACGCCAAGAGCTGTACCAGCTATTAACACCCAGCAAGTAATCATCACAACGTGGCATAAGCAGTATCTTTGATTCTATTTTCCAAATAGCAAACCAAGGGTTAGAGAGATAAAGTGACTCCCTGGAAGTCACTCTGCAAACAAGAAATGCAAATGGAATCCAATTCCAGGTCTTGGCTTGGGAAAAGTAGAGGTCATTCTGGGAAGGAAGTTTGAGGTTACAGTTAGAAAAGTTCCCAATATGTTGAAGCCAAGGGGGAAAAAAAATGTAATGTGATGGAGGACAGCAGATGAAGCAGCAATGTGGGAAAACTGAAATATATGCATTCCTTTTTTTTTTTTTTAATTTTAACACTCTTTATGGAACTTAAGTCACTTTGTAAGCTTTGAAACATAAAAATGTATTATGTATAATGTGGTTTGCTCATAAAATTATCATGTTTGGGGTATTTAAAGACACGGGAATATAGGAAGAAGGAGAAGAGTTTGGGGAAAAGAGCTTTTCTCCTGTATTTGAGAAAAGTTAAAACATTTTGGAAAAAAAATATTAAGAAGTTTTCCATTTTTGCCCCAGAGGTGCACAATCCTATTTGCAGCCATTCACTTTTCCCTTTCTCTGTTAAACTTTGGAAACCCTCGAACTGACCCTCTGTGGTTCCCCCACCTGCCCAGAGGCTAATGCTCTGCATCACTGTCCCCTCCACCTCAGCATCTTCTTCTCTCTAGTGGTGGTCCTTCATGGCTTGGGCTCCCTTCCTTCTTCCTGATCCCTTCTCCAGTCCCAGCCTTTCTTCTAGCTCCCTACTCAGTAGCTCTAACTTGGTCTGCCTCTTTGTAATTAACTACTCCTTCTGAGTAGTTGGTATCTGTGGTAGTTCTTGGTGGCTTCTGGTCATCTCACTTAGCTGATCCCTGGGATGGTCTGAGTGTTAGGTTCAGAGGACTCTTTAAGCCTTTTACAAGAGTGAAGTCAGGGAGCTGCCCTCTTACCACACTTGTTCAACTGATGAATACAGTCCCACCTCTCGGGTTCCAGGTTTGATGAGTGGAGTACAAGTGTGAATGTCACTCCCAGTTGGCCTTTTGGCCAAGTGCCCACTTGGCTGTTCCCAGGTGAGCCAGAGTTTGGTCAAATGAGTTTGGTCCAAAGACTAGAAATGACCTTAATGCTCACAATAGGGACTGCTTAAAGTATGAGTTAAACCATAAAATGGAATTCCATACAGCATTGAAGGTATCAAGATAGAGCTATGTCTACCAAATATGGTACTACCTTTAAGGAAATTTAAGTGAAAATGGTAAAATTCAGGGGCACCAAGGTGGGTCAGTTGACTAAGCATCTGCCTTCAGCTCGGGTCATGATCCCAGGGTCTTGCTCAGCTGTGGAGTTGGCTTCTCCCTCTCCCTCTGCCCCTGCTCATGTCTCCCTTGCTCAGTCTCTCTGTAAGATAAACAAAACCTTTCAAAAAAAGAAATGGTAAAATCCAGAATAATGAGAAAACATGCTGTGCTTACCTTAAAAAGACAGTAGCATGAGATGACAGGTGCATATTTGCTTGTATGTTCAAGAAATAGCTTTATGATGTTGGCAATGCCCGAGACACTGACAGGGAGGTGACTTAGGGCATTAAAGATAAAGAGCTAGAGAGACTTAATTTGGACAAGGTCTCCTTCTAGAACGCTTTTATCATTTTCACATATTGCCTTTTTGTAGTTGGTCGAGGAGATAGCAGATGATTACAAATAACTAAATGAAAATATAAAGGTAGTTTGACACATCATGTGCATTTAATGTGTAGGCTGGAGATGAATTAAGTGAAGCAGTTGCTGATTGATCAAGTCACCCCCGAGCAAAGCCTAGCCTGCAGGTAGTCTAGTTCATCTGGAAACACTCGTTTGCCCTTGAGGAAGGAAGGTGGATGCCTGTGACATCTGGATGTGGCTCTGGCTGGTCCCCTCTGCCCTTTTATCGTTTCCACAACAGACAGTAACCGAGAAGTTAATACGTGCCTACATGGAGACAGAGGCTGCTATCACTGTGATAAATAAGACACAGTTGCCCCGTCTGCATCTCGCAGCAAATGGGAGAGCCAGCCACCTCCGCACATCACAGCATACGATGTACCAAATGCTCAACCCAGGGATACGAGGGGATGGTCCATGAATGGGATTACTGGGGGTCTGGAGAAGAAACTGAATAACTTCAGAGCCAAAACGACCCTTAAGAATCATCCGGGTCAGTCCCTGGTTGTAAAAGTTAAGGCAGCAGCTCTGAGTAGGGCCGTATGAGGATAAAGTGGCAGGATAGGGTGTAGAAACCAAATATGAATTTTCAATTTTGCTGCATAACGAATTCCAGCAACTCAACGGTATGCAGCACGAAGCATCTATTTAGCTCAAGTTCTGTGGGTTGGCTGGGGTCAGGCCAGGGATTAGCTGCAGGGGTTCTGCCCCATTCCATGGGGCCTCCATCTAGTGGGATGTCCTAGGCATGTTCTTCTGGCATGGCAGAGATAAAAAAAAAAAGCAAAGGGAGGCACACGTATCGCAAGAGGTATAATCTCAGAACAGGCACGATGTCCCCTCTGCCTCATTCTGTTGACTCAAGAAAGTCCCTGGCTGAACCTGAGTGAGGTGAGTGGGAAATTATTTGTTTACTCCTTTAGCGAAGAAAATAAAAGCTCCTAGGCCAAAGGTATAGATAGGAGTGGGCAGAGGGGATGAAGAATTAGGGTTGGCAGAACTATCTACCCCATGGAATTGCATCCTCACTTGTGGCTCACAAGCCCAGTGCAGTTGGCTGTGTCTTGGGGAAAAGAAAAAAGTTCCTAATGTGGAGAAGTCTGAACACTTTGAGGGGTGGTGGGAGAAGATGCTGTTGATTGTGCATGTGTAGGGATACTGGTGTTGTCAAGGGGGAGAACAGACCCTTCCTAGAAACCTGGCCTCTAGGAGTTGACCTTTTCTTCTCTTTCAAAGCTCTTTCAGTCTACTGAGAATTCTGTAGAGGTGTGGAAGGTCCAGAGGGGATGGAAGCTGGGGGCACCTGCTCCAGGCCCCGTTACGAATTAGGGGAAGGAGGTGTATTTAGGGGAGCCGAAGAGATCATTGCTTTCAAAGTGGAATCTTTTCAGTCATTTGTTCAAAGCTAGTATATGAATAAAACATTACTACAAATGGAATGAGATGTTTTCAGAGGATACGAGTGTCAAAGTGCAACCTTGAGGCCAAAGAAAGGCAAGAGCCCAGTGCCTTTTTATAAGATTGCTGATCTGCCAACCGAAAGGTACAGGCTCAGGTTCTGCCCCCAGCAGGTCCTACCTCCAGGCTCCCTTTCTCCCTGGCTAGGACCTGAAAGCATCTCAAGTGGGGGAGGCAGGGAGGGGGGCTGGCGGGACTCTGTCTTGGTGTGTCCGGAAGAGTAACCTGGAGTGTCACTTTCATGGAGTGATAATGCCTGGTGTCTCCTGGAGGCAAGACTTTGATAGCTTGGTAAACACGACAGCAAGAACTGAAATAACTGTCATCACTGTTTAACACCTAAATTGTATATATTGTGGCTGGGGAAGAAGCAAACTTGGCTGGTGGGTGTTGAGCAGGTTGTTTTCAGGATACCCAGGTTGTAAGGACATTGTGGGATGACTCACTGAGCTGACAATAAGGCACAGAGAGGAGAGAGATAAAAATTACAACAATAGCTGCCCAGATACGGAACGTATATTATGTGCTGGGTATTGCCACCAGATTATTTTTCTTACTACCTCTATAGGATAGGGACAGTCACATGACCAGATATCAACGAAGCAGACTCTTCCTGGGACTTTGACTCTTAAGCATAGTGATGCAAGCTCTTGGAACTACTGAGGTTTCTTTAATGGCACCTGAGTGAGACCACTGTGCTGTGTAATTTTAGGTGTTGACTTGACTGGACCACTGGCTGCTGACATACCTGATCAGACATCACTGGTTTTGTCTGTGAGGATGTTTCCGGATGAGATTAACATTTGAGGGGACAGACTCTGTAGAGCAGATTGTCCTTCCTGATGTGGGGGGGCCTCAGTCAATCCACTGGAGGCCTGCATGGAAAAAATAAATAAATAAATAAAGACAGGGTAAGGGAGAATTTGCTCTCTGTTTCTGGTTGTTTTCAAGCAGGGCACTGGTCTTCTGCATTGGTTTTCAGGACTTCACACTCAGATTGGAATTACCTGACCAGCTTTCTTGGGTCTCCAGCTTCTGGATGGCAGAATGTGGGATTTACCAGCCTCTAACACTGTGTGAGGCAATTCCTTATCAAAGAGTTGACCCTTGAACAACCCAGGAGTCAGGGGGCACCGACCGCACAGTAAAAAAGTCTGACTCCCCACAAAATTAACTACTAAGGGTGTGCGGTTGACCTTATCGGTAACATTAACAGTTAACTAACACCTATTTTATATGTTATATATATTATATGCTGTACTATATGTACAATCACATAAGCTAGAGCAAAGAAAATGTTAAAGAAAATCCTGAGAAAGAGAAAAATACATTTACAGCAGTGTGCTGTATTTATTGGGGGAAAAAATCCATGGAAAGTGGACCAGCAGAGTTCAAACCCATGTTGTTCAAGGGTACCCTGTAAATCTCTTGTTGATAGAGAATAGATCATGGATAACAGATGATATAATAGATCCATCCATCTATCCAGTAGGTTCTCTGGAGAACCCTAATATAACCAAGAGGCTTGTGCCACCAAGGCCTTCGTACTTTGCCATTGTGTATTCTTTATTTGTGGTGTGTATTGTTGCTGGGGAAGAAGCAAATTTGGCTGGTGGGTGTTGAAGTTGTTTTCAGGATACCCAAGTTGTAAAGACATTGTGGGATGACTCACTGAGCTCCTGGTAATAAGGCAGAGAGAGGAGAGAGAGAGAAATTTTAACAACAGCTGCCCAGATAGGGAACGTATATTACGTGCTGGTATTACCCAGACACATTGTACTGTCTACTTCTTAGATCCTGGAAGCTACTCCCTATTTTCCTAACTAATTCCTTTCTGCTTAAGCAATCTGGAACCAGATACTGTCGTGTATGACCGAAGAACCATGGCTGATAATGTAATCCTAGTAGGGCAAATACTGTTCCTCTTTAAAAGTAAAAATAAGTAAATTAAAAAAATAAAAAAACAGAAAGCAAATGACGACTACAAGTCATAGACGTGGAATTATGTCACACAGCCAGTGAGCCGTAGAGCCGGGATTTGAACCCACTGTCTGCCTAAATCGAGAACTTGGACTCTTGAATTATTTTCTTTGGGGTTGCGGTCAGTAAAATGACTGGAAACCAGGCTGAGGCCCTGTTGGTGGCTCTTGAGCTACAGAAACTCTTAGAGGCCGCTAATGTAGCTCAGTCCGGGTCTAGGAGGATGCCAGGGGGTCAGAGCTCTCATAGACCAAGGAATATCAGTTCTGATTTAGAGTCAAGTTGCCACATTGCGGATCTGCTGAGAATTGCTGGGGGTTCTGCCTCCTGAGGGACATGGCGGACAAAAGTGTATGTGTTAACCCCACTTTGGGTGGTGAGTCTGTGACAGGACATTGCCAGCCTGGTTCCTGGACGTGAGACTGACCACATTTCATTTCTAAAAGGGTGTTGGATACAAATGGAATGATGAGAACCAGCATTTAAGCTTTTCCGCTTCGTTGAGGCCATTCCCATCTGTAAAACTCAGGTAATACAATCCCTATGTGTAATCGTGAGAATTAATGGCGTGAATATTTGTGATGCACTTAGCATGAGGACTGAAAAAATTCTGCGTAGGGACAGTACAATATATAGTCACAGTACTTTTCGGTTATTTAGCAAGCATTACGTGCCACGTATTATCTTAGGTACTTTAAAAAAATATCTTACTGCATCATCACAAGTTGCAAAGAAGTAATTCTTATTATTATCCCCATTTCACAGCTAAAGAATCTCAAAAGGTTAAGTACTTCCTCGGGGTCACATTAGCTGTTAATTGGTGGCTATTATTTTTGCCATATGGAGAGCAGTTCTCTAACAATGCATAAATCCCACGTAGACGTTGCACACATCCATCCACAAACATAGCCAGAGGTCGTTAGACAGACACAGCTGAATACACAAAGAAACACAGACACTACACAGTAAGTAGGCTCTTTGCATTAAAGAATCTCCTTCCCCAAACACTGTGTCGTCTGCTGTCTTACTTCTTCCAGCATTCTTCTCCTGATCTGAGAAATTAATGCTGGGTGGACTCTAGTACTGGTAAGGAAAACTGGTGTTCTAAGAGGGCCCACCAAGCCAGTAGGGTATCCCAGTCCCTGCCCTAGGGCCCTTCCAGGTTCTCCTTCCTGCCCTGCTTGTCACACGTGCTGTAAAGTGCCCCGTATACAGAAGTAGAAGTGTATACATGACCCCCCTTGCTTAGGCTCGGGGCTCAGACCTTTGGAGATTATTCTTCTCGGAGCCGTCCTATTCCTCCAAGATCTGTGTGTGGCGTGGTTCTCCCACAGGGAGAGCCAGTCCAGGTTCCGTAACATTTGTGTTCCCTGACCAGGAAACTCAACTGCGCTGGCCCATTGTTGGCACCAGTTTGGGGGCAGCGACGGAACGAGGAACGGTGACAGAGAAGACGCGCCCTGCCTCGTTTTCAGCAGTCTCCCGCCCAGTCATCTCAGACCGGCCCCGCTCTACTGCGCCCACCGGACTCCAGGAGACTTGGCAGGTGAGGACCTGCTCTGGATCTTGGATTACGGTAAGTCCTAGGGCCCTGGACCCAGGCAGACCCACCCATCGGGGTAGAAGGGAGCTTGATCACCTCCACGAGACCTGTTAGAGGTCTCACAGGTAGGGATTCTCAGGGAGGGGAGGTAGTAAGTGCTGAAGTGATGTGTGAGTGAATGTGCAGTCCGACCTGGCTACCTGCAGGCAGACGGACTCTGACGCCACGGGTGGGCACCCTTAAGGCCCCAGAAGCCTGCGGAGTCTGAGTGGGCCCATCTGCGATTCTGCGGTAAATGCACACAGTCTAGGGCAGCATCAGAATAGATTCCGATCGTAAGTCACAATGCTGAGCCCACTACGGCTAAGCCTTTCCTAAGCTCCTTCCAGACTGTGGCCAGACCGGCACCTGAATGGTCTCCTTACCACAGGAGACACCCCCTTGTCTGTCTCTGCGTCACAGCACCTGGGGACATCACCATGGGGTCAGGGCAGAGTGAACCTACGGTTCTAGAGACCACAATCAAAAAATATCAAGAAGGAGTTTTGGGAGACTATGGAGTCAGGATGCACCCCGGCAAACTGAGAATCCCATGGGAACTGGAATGGCTCACCTTTAATGTCGGGTGGCCTTCAGAAGGGGCATGTCCCAACAGTTGGTTGAGTACGAGGAGTCGTAACAGGAGAACCAGGACACCCTGACCAGTTCCCGTACATCGACTCCTGGCTAGAAATTGTCCAAACCCTTCCCTCTTGGGTGCGATTCGCTTGCAATAGGCAGGGACAGGCGAGGGTCTTAGTTGCCTCATCCAAGCGGCCCAAAGAAGACCGCCAGAAGCCCCAGCCTCCGCAGATCCTAGCTGGAGATCCCGAGGATGAACAGATTCTGCCCCCTCCATATGCACCCCCAAGGCCAGCTGCACCTGGCCCTCCAAGATCCTAGCTGGGCTCTCTCCTCCTCGGCCCCCATGAGCCCATGAAATGAGCTCATGTTCAGAATGAAAGTAGGGGGCCGACCAGTGACTTTTATGGTTCATACCGGGGCCGAGCACTCTGTTGTCACCTCTCCAGTGGCCCCTTTCAGTAAAAGGACTGTGACCATCCTTGGGGCCACTGGGATGTGGGCCATACAACAACGCCTTTGCCAGGTTCGTCAGTGTGAATTCAGGGGGCACAAGGTCCGACATGAATTCCTTTATCTACTTGATTGCCCCATTCCCCTCCTGGGTCGAGACATACTCTCCAAGCTTGGGACTCAAAGAACTTTTGAGCCCCCCTGGGCAGACCAGCCTCCGAGTGAACCCAAGGCAAGAGACAGGGGCTCTGGTACTAGCAATTACCATGCCGAGGGAAGAAGAATGGAGGCTATTGTGTGCCCAGGCCCAACCGAGCAGCCCGCTGGAGTTCAGGCTCGCCTTCCCGGACTAGCCCCAAATCGGGCCCCATCATTGCTGAAATGATCCCGGGAGCCCAACCCCAGAGGCGAAGGCAATAGCCCCTTCCACAAGAAGCTAAAATTGGCATCCAAGAACATCTGGCCAACCTCAAGGAACCAGGTATCCTAGTCGAATGCCGGTTGGCCTGGAACACCCCATTCCTGCCAGTTAGGAGGCCAGGAGGGGATGGTGACCAGCCATCAACAAGGCAGCCATCAACAAGGCAGCCATCTCCCTGCACCTAGTCATCCCAAATCCACAGACTCGGCCAAATCCGTTCCCTTGCCTAGATTTAAAGGATGCCGCCTTCTGCATCTACTCAGCTCCCCAGAACCAGCCACTGTTTGCCTTTGAATGGACTGAACCGGATACTGGATACCAGATGCAACTGACTTGGACACGCCTCCCGCAGAGATGTAAAAAACTCATCAGCCCTCTTTGGGGAGGCGCTGGGGGCCGACCTTGACCTTGCCGGCTTCCCCAGAGATGCCGCACAATGCCCCCTCCTCCAGGATGTGGATGATCTCCTCCTCACCAGTGACCTACAAGACGACTCACAAGGAGCCAGTGTACAAAACGCACAAAGGCCCTCCTGCAGCTCCGTTCAGACTCGGGCGGGATACCCAGGCTCCTGGAAGAAGGCACTAATCTGCCAACAGCAGGTCCAATACTTTGGTTTCCTCGTCACCCAAGGAAAGAGAGAAGTAGGGCCGGAGAGAAATAAGTCATTACATCCTTGCCACAGCCCTAGGCGAAAAGGGGCCTATGAGAATCCTGGGGGCTGCAGAATCCTGCCGTCTCTGGATCCCTGGGTTCTCAGCAATAACAAGACCCCTCTATGATCCCTTACGGGGGCCAGATCGAGACCCCCCCCCCTGCCTGGACTGAGGAAGCAGAAGCCGCCTTCACAGAGATAAAGGCTGCCCTGGCGCCGGCACCGGCTCCAGCTCTGGGACTGCCAGATACAGAAAAACCCTTCAACCTCTTTGAATGTGAAAAAGAAAAGCTAGCACAGCGCACTCACCCAGACTGTTGGGCCCTGGCAATGACCAGTTGTGCATCTGTCGGAGAAGCTGGAATCCGAGGCAGCAGGATGGCCCGCGTGCCTTAGGGCGCCAGCTGCCACAGTCCCACTTGTCAAGGAGGCAGAGAAGCCCACCCTGGGACAAGAACTTAACGTCAGGGTCCCTCATGCCATGTGTCCCTCATGAAAACACAGGGGCATGGCTTCCTTTCTAACCAAGTACCTCTGTAAAAACCCACTGGTCCCCCCTCGAGACGTTAAGGACGTTAAACCCTGCAGTGTTTCTCCCCACAGAAGGGAGGAAACCAGACCCTGATTGCTCCGAGGTAACTGGTGAAGTCTCCAGGAGCTGTCCGGACCTACAGGATCAAGCCGTAAAGAATCCAGAGTTCACGCTGTTCAGTGACAATGGCAGTGACCTATAAGAGGGTGCTGGAAGGCAGGCTATGCAGTGACCACAACCACTGATGTCCTAGAGGCTAAGGCATTACCAGCTGGACGGTCAGCGCAACAGGCTAAACTGTACGCCTTAGTCCAAGCCCACACCCTCAATGAAGGCCAGCGGGTCAGCGTCCACACTGACGCCTGGAACGCCTTTGCTACTGGGCCTGTCCAGGGGGCTCCATCTACGAAGAGAGGGGCCTCCTGACCGCCGCAGGAAAAGCTGTCAAAAACAAAGAAGAGATACTGAAACTCCTCGAAGCTGTCTGACTTCCAGAGGAAGTAGCAATCCTGTAGGGTCAAGAACCCCAGAAAGGAGATGACCCCACAGCACAGGAAATTGTCTGGTGGTCACAGCGAGTGAGGACACGGACAGAGTCCCTTCCCTCCCCATGGCCCTGACACTCCCGGAAGAAGTCCCTCTGCCCAGTGACACTGAAAAAAAAAAAAAAATGGGCCATGGCTGGGGGGCCCCCCTGGCTGAAAAGGGGTGGTGGGTGATGCCAGGGCACGTCTTCCTTCCCACAACAACAGGAGGGCATCTAGTCAAGGAATACCACCGACTCACCCATCTAGGAAACCCTGCCTTAGCGGCCTCCTCCAGAAGCACGGCGACATCAGCCAGCTGCCAGCACTGCGCCGGGCCACCAGTGAGCCATGCAAACGTGTGCTAAAAATATAATGCCCGGCCTTCGCCACGGCCCCTGCCGGGTTCCCAGAGGATGGGAGCAACCCCTCTCGATGATCTAGAAATAGACATGTGCCCCCGAGCAGGGGGGGGACTCTCCTAGTAATAGCGCACATGTTCTCTGTGTGGGTCAAAGCCTTCCCGAGCAGGACAGAACGAGGCTGGGAAGTAGCTAAAGTCCTATTGCGAGAGATCTTGGCCCGGTTCGGCCGGCGGTGACCAGTCCATAGTGACGACAGGCCCGCGTTTGTAGCAGACACTGCCCAGTCTTGACCAGGTCTCTTCATATCACCTGGAGACTCCACACCGCTTACCGGCCCCAAGGTTCAGGGAACGTTGAGCAAACGAATCGCACCCTCGAGGCGACCGTAGCAAAGCTTTGTCAGGAGATCGGCCTCCCGTGGCCAGATCTGCTACCCCTAGTTCCCCTGTGTGCCTGCTGCGTGCCTGGGATGCTAGGTTTCTCCCCTTGCGAATTAGAATACGGACAGCCTCCCCCGTGACTGGGGAGCCTTCCAGGAGACTGACATCAGGTTGGAGATAAATAAAAGAGCAGATCCAGACCCTGGGAGCCACCCTAAATAAATTACAAAGATCTACCACTGAGAGGGCCCCGATCACCTTGGGTCTCAGGTATAGTCCTTCCAGACAGGGGACTCAGTCTAGGTCAAAGATTGGAAGAAAGACCCCATCAAACTGCAGTGGACAGGGCCCCACACTGTTGTTCTAACCACCCCTCCTGCCCTCAAGGTCTCAGGTGTCACCTCATGGGTCCCTCCCTCCAGAGTGAAGAAAGCGCATCATTCGGACGAGGAGTTACACCAACAGGAAGTTCAGCCAGACCCCGGCGACCTGCTCTGGCTTCACCTTCGATGGAACCCCACCGACTAATGGACATCTGCTGGCTGTGGCCCCTAGCTCTTATCGGCGTGATATCCCTTATTTTAGGAGTCGGACTGTACACTGTTGCCCCTTCTGACTGGACTTTCCTCCGAGAGTTGCTATTACTGTGCTTATTGGGTTGCCTTACAATGTATTGTTATATCTCCCTGCTTACAAGGCTTCCTCATCCTCGCCTTCCTCCCTGGTACCCCCGGAGGACCTCCATGTTCCTGCATAAAGTCAAACAGGTGGGGCACTGGGTTCAGTGCTCACATCTACATGCCTGCCAACATAAGGCCACCCTCCGCATGAATAATGGGAAAAGATAATTGGACCAGGCAAATAACGAATACCCAGCGGAGGTGTAAAATTAGCAGTAACAAGGCCCCCACTGTTGGCTGGACCTATCTAACCCACTGTGGGTTGTCAGATGGAGGAGGAGTTCAGGATCAGGCATGAAGAGAAGACAAAAACGTTAAACAGGACTTCAAGGCCGTAACTAAGGGGACAGCCAATAATGGCATGGACCTTTTGGGTCTTCAGCAGTTAACCCAAGTCCTAGCCCCCGCTCCCCACGTTGGCTGGTTCCTTGAGGCAGCCTATGCATTGATCAGGGAGACTAGCAGTCATGCTGGCTTTGCTTACCCTCGGTTCTTAAAGCCTATAGCGGAACCCCAGTGCCTGCATACTGGGACCTGGACCAGGAGACTGGGACTAGCATGACCCAGAACCCAAATGAACGGGCTGGCCCTGTAACATTCCACATTCAGCTCCGCCCCACCAAAGACAACATCCCCTTGCCTAACCAGTATTGAAACTGGTTACCTTAGCTACGGTAAATCCCAGTCCAGCTTTGCTCCAGTAATCACACCACCAACCACTCCAAGACTTACTGTGCCCCCTCCGCGGGCTTCCTTCTGCGGGGAAATACAGCTTTCCAGTGCCTCCACGGAAACAGGGCAAGCTTGTGCGTGCCCATCTTCCTCACCCCTGACATCTCTGTCCGATCTGATCAGGAAGTTGAAGGAGCTCTCAGCCCCCACCCAAGCAGGCACAAATGAACAGCTATGGTTCTTTTCAGTGCAGGGACACTCTCGGGTCTCCGAGCAGCAGGCTTAGGCACCTCCTTCCATGTCTTCCACAAACTCTCCCAGGGGCGAAATGAGGACATGGGAAGAGTTGCAGAGTTCCTCCTTTCGCATCAAAGCCAGATAAATCCCTTAGCGGCCGTCACCCTCCAGCACCCATGGGCCCTAGACCTCCTCACAGCCAAGAAGGGAGGGACATGTGACTTCTTTTTTTTTTTTTTTTTTTTTTTTTTTTTAAAGATTTTATTTATTTATTTGACAGAGAGAGAGATCACAAGTAGGCGGAGAGTCAGGCAGAGAGAGAGAGAGAAGCAGGCTCCCGCTGAGCAAAGAGCCCGATGCGGGGCTCGATCCCAGGACACTGAGATCATGACCTGAGCCGAAGGCAGCGGCTTAATCCACTGAGCCACCCAGGCGCCCCGGGACATGTGACTTCTTAAGGGAAGAGCGTTGCTACTAGGTACATCCATTGGGCATAGTAACCACAAAAATTAAAGATTAAAAGAAAGAGCTAGAACCCTGGGGAGTGGGAAGATTTGGCCCATGGACCCTCTGGCTACTCCCTTGGGCTGGGCCTTTTCTCTCCATCGTCCTCCTCATCACTGTGGGCCCCTGTGTACTCAATACCCTCAACGTTGAGAGAAAAGACGGTCACCAGGCAAGCCAGTGCTCGTGTATTCGCTCGGCAGGGCTACAGATCCGTAGTAGATGAAAATGGTACCTTCCCAACTAGGTGTTGAAAGGGGCATCCAAGGGGGCAATGATAAGGAAAATCTGTGGTCTAAGATGGCTCACCAAGCCAGCACGGAATCCCAGTCCCTGCCCTGGGGCCCTTCCAGGCTCTTCTTCCTGCCCCACTTACGGCGCATGCTAAAAAGTGCCATGGGTACGGAAGTAGAAGTGTCTAAGTGACCCACCTTGCTTGTGCTCGGATGGGCTCAGACCTTTGGAGATCATTCTTCACTGAGTCCTTCGGTGTTAAATAAACCTCCTGTCCTCCAAGATCTCCACCTGCCTCTTGGTTCTTCAGTTGGGGGTTCCAGTCCGGGTTCCGTAACAGTACAGGTTTATTACAGTACTTTTCCCAGGGTAGTTGAATTTTAACGAATGGTAGACACCATAGTGCCTAAATGTGTCCTTCAGGGAAATGTCAGGCCTATAGTAGGAAGACAAAAGAGAGACTCCTGAGGAAAGATCATTAATTCATTCAAGGCAGTGTTAGTGTTCACTAGCCATGACCACCTCCTGTGCAAGGCTCCAGAGAGAACACCACAATGACAGAGGCATGGTCCTTGACCTCCCGCATATCAGAATCCATTAGAGTGACAACTGATCTTAACCATGTCCTCCTAATGCCCCCTATAGATGGACAGAGATCATCGCAATCTGGGGATTGTCATTCCATTTAGAATCCTCATCGGGGATGCCCAGAATCCTGGAGCTGTGTTGCCCAATATGGTAGCCACTAGCTGCATGGGCTAATTATGTTTGAATATAAATGTATTAAAATGAAGTAAGTTAAAAATTCAGTTCTGGTTTATGCTAGTCTCATTTTAGGTGTTCAGTACTTCCAACTGGCTAATGGCTAATGCTTACCATCTTGGAGGGGATGAATAGAGACTACTGCCATCACTGCAGAGATTTTGAAGGGTACCAGGCTAGAATACCAAAGAATGACAACAGTTTAGAGATATTTAAATTCTAGCCTCCTCATTGTACAAATGGTGAAACTGAGGCCAGGGAGGGCTGGCCAGAGAATGAGTCCATAGTCTAGTTACAAATCAAATCTTCCAGCACCTTTGCTGGATAATATCTCCACCCTGTGCCCTGCCCACCCAGTCGTCCCTCACAAACCAAGGGTAAGGACTCACTGACTTCATATTTAACATTGCTGTACCTACCCCAGGGTTAAGAGTCGACCTTCAGAAGAAGCCCTTCTCCAGGGGTGACCTTGATATCTCTCCAGGAGGTTGTGTGTTTGTCCCAATAACTACAAAACAACAGCCCAGCGAAGCTTCCCTTTCTGTCAGGTGATGAACTTGGCATGCATTCTCTCTTTGAAGCCTCTCCAGCAACCCAAAGAGTTGGGATCCTTATTACAGATCAGGAAACCAAAGCCCAGAAAGGCGACTGACCTGACTGAGGTCCCCAGCTACAAAGAGAGGAATCTGAATTGGAACTCAGATCTTTGGAAGCCAGAGCTCAAGGCTGTTTGCTTCCAATGGAACCTACCACTGCATTTTAAAGCTTTGCTTTCACAGGATGAGAAGCGATTATAATTGCAAAGCTCCCTCTTTCTTGGCCTTGCTTCAAATTCAAATACCAAAACAAATGTAAAACCAAAGTTTAAACAAGAACCAGCCCTCCTGGAAAAGCCACACGTGTTGGGTTCCTTGACCCCCCCACCCATTTTTTTTTAAATCAGCTCTTGTGCCCATCTGTGCACTGCAGTCCCCAGAAACAGTGTCCGTAGGGCCCAGAGGGACCCAGAAAGAGCATAACTGGGAGGCCCCATGGCTGAGGTACTGTCTCCTGCCGTAAACTCAGGGCTGCCCTCTGGCAAGGAAGGGAAAGGGTTAAAAATCCCATCTGGAGTACCCTCTCCATCAATGGGCACAGGGGCCCATCCCCAGCCCTGGTGTCAGGAGGAGAGAAACAAAAGGCAGAAGGCACACTTGGAAGTTGGGCTCTTTCCAACCACAGCTTCAGCTGTGCCATTTCAGATCTGTGTCAGATCTGTTACTCCTGTGTCAGCACAGTTACTCCTGTGCGGTAAAGTGTTACGTCTCTTATTCACGTGGGGTTTACCTCTTGGTGTCGCTTTGACGACTGCCCTATTGGTTTGAGAGTTCTCCCCCCAGGTCTCTTAAAGGCAGGGGAAATGCAGCCGGCTGGAGAGTTTGTTCTGTGGAAATAAACACAGTGAAATGAGACCACAGGGACCTCCTGAGTCCTAATGAGAGCCCGAGGCTGGGGATGTAGACCAGACTTCCATCATGGAGGGCTCTGAATGTCAGCTGAGGAATGTCAACTTGGTCTTAGGAAGTGATAGAAGATGGTGGAAGCAGGTTGTTTGTTTTATTTTTAGCAGAAAATTCTCATGGTCCCGGTTTATCTGATCATTTTGCAAACAGGAGGCACCTACTAGGTGCCATCTACTCTTCTTGGCCCTGGGAATTTGAGGACCAACCAGACAGACAGTGGCAGGTCAGGTTGTGACGGGACTTACACCTCCAGAGTAAGTGTTCTCCGCTGGGGACCATACTGCACCCTCCTGGGACATTTGGAAATGTCTGGAGGTGTTCTTAGATTTCATCATTAGCGGGGGAGTGGTATTGGCTACTGGCTTCTAGAAATAGGTGCCAAGGATGCAGTTAACACCCTACAATGCACAAGACAGCCCCCGCAACAAAGAATCAGCAATGGTACAGAGGCTGGGAATCCCTGACCTACTAAGTAATAAATTCATCAATGATATGACACACAGAAGTGTTCCCCCTTCTGCCACAGTGCTGGGCACAGGGTGTGTAAATAATAGATCAAATTTTAAAAGGCGCTAGTGGGATGGCTTTAGAAATTATCCATTTATATACCAATGTGAGATAATAGGTATTTCAGACAAAAAAAATTTGAGAAAAAAAAATTTTTCCCCCAAGTGAGTGCTCCAGAAAATCAAATGTGAGGCATTTCCAGTTTTAGCGACACAAGCTCCTTCTGGGAAAGCAATGATTCGTGAAGCTCTAGGGGTCAGGAAGATTCTGGGACAGACAGCCATAGTCTTTGAAGTTAGCCGGGTGGGGGAACAAGCAGCAACCACCGTTATTAAACACTGAATCCATGCAAGATACAATGGGTCATCTCAGGCTTCCCCCCCAACAACCCAGGGATGTAAGTGTGCTGGGATCTCCATTCTACAGATAAAGGAACAAAAGTCCAGAGAAGGTAAGTAACTAGCCCGGGGTCACCCAGCTAAGTAGGCAGAACCAGCTTGGGAGAGAAAGCAGGTTGGCCCCGGAACCTATATTCTTGACCCAGATTTCCTCTTCCGGAACTCTCTCCTGTGCACGGTATTGAGAAAACACTATACTAATGAGCATTCCCTGCCCTAACCCACAGCAGGCCAACAAAGAGATTCTCCTGGGACACTGACTCTTGAATTTTGTGACAACAGATTCAAGAAAAATAAAGAGAAGGTATGGATACAGATCCCTTCCGACAGATGCTTGAAGCTTCCCTGGTATCTAGACGTGTCGTGTAGCCCCAAGCCCCACTTCCCTGTGTCTTCTGCAAGCTGTCCCCATTCTCATCAGTAAACTACCCCTTTTGTTTATAGGTCATTAGTAGTTTCTGTTGTTTGCAACCACAGAATTCGTGGACCGGGTGGAAAAGATCCAGGAAGGGGACTCTGGACCTCCTGGGTTCTGCTGGCCTCTGGAGGTCTGGACGGAGTCAGTCTGTGGAGCAGGGAAGGCTGGAAGGTTGAAGACAGGCCTGAAGCTCAATGGGGAGGAGGAGGAGGAGGGGCAGGAGGCAGCAGGCTTCCTGCCTTCCGTTCAAGGAGAACTGATGACTTTCAGGCTGTTGGAAGCCCATGGGCGCCCATCAGGCTGCTGGGGTTTTAACCTTGCCTCTGTCTTGCTACGCGTAGAACTTGAAACATGTTATTTAATGTCTCTGGCCAAGTTTCCCCTTCTTGAAGGGGGTGTATCTTAGTATCTGCTTTGTGGAGCTGATGGGAGTCCAAATGAGTTAATGGTGTATTTCATCGCTTCTGTGGCGCACAGATCATCTCTGACACTGCAGTGTGGCTCACAATTGATGGTGTGTCATCAATTATTGGATGGAGTGGGTATTTTTTTTCCCCCTTGGCATAAAATACAAGTGTGAGCCATGGGTGTCACCTTAGATTCAGTGACGTAGGATGGCTGGACTGTCCTACCAGCTTCAGATACTAGGAATTATGATTTCTGTTAACACCACCAGCTCCCAGTACTCAGTAACTGTGGGCTCAAAGAAGATCCCTCCTGAGTTCGAGCCTGACCCCGAACGTGTATTTGAACACTTGAACCCAGTGAAAATCAAAGAGAGGTCATCCAGTTACCATCCTGGGGAGAGAGGTCGTCACAAACCTACAGACAGAATCCCCTAGCCAGGAAGAAACAGTGAAACTCTGGTTGTAAGAAATCACTCTGGACAGGCTGTCTGTGATTTCAGGGCGCTTGCGCAGTCCTGTGTCTTCTTTGTTCCACAATTTACAATACAAAATCATCCCCCCTCCACCTCTGCTTCCTGCCCACCAGTGAACCATTCAGACTGGGGCGGGGGGAGGGGGCACGGCTCACCAGTGAGCAAGTGATCACTTTGTACCCAGGCTCTGCCTGACCAGTAACAAGCTCCTTCCCAGTGCCATCACTCAGCTTCAGCTTGGCCATGCCATGGGGGCCCTTGGAACTCTCCGGATTGTCCTTCTTGTAACTGTTCACATTTCAGTGCTCTTTACCAGACTTTATTTACTCTATAGATTTGATTGCAAGTGTGCCTGTAGTTCATCTGGGCATTTTAATCAGTATTCACCCATGTTAAATAGTTGACCCGGGAGAGGGGAGATAGAGCGCAAAGACTAAACCACGTGAGCTCGCATCTCTACTCCTAAACATGAGACCTCCCTCCATAGGAAAGCCATCCAACGCCTGCCAGCTTCAATGACCTCATCTGTAGCATGTCCCAGGTGCTATGTCATGCACCGAGCATAAAATAGTTTACTTAATCCCAGCAGCCATCTGTGAGGCGGGAGCCCTATTAACATCCCCATATTACAGGTGACCAAAAGGACGCTTCTAGACGTTCCCTAACTTGCCCAATTACACAGCAAGACTGTAGCAGAGTGTCTCCGGAGCCCATGCTCCTAACCACAGTTCTGTTTTCTCCCAAACCTATTAGAAACACATCCCTGATGGCCAGAAAATGAAGGTCCGATTACACGAGACAATGAACGTGAAGCATATAGCTCAGTACTAAGCTTTAGGTCTATAATAACAGTTGGCTTCTGCTGGGACAGCTCCCATTTATCAAACAGTCCTCACAGCACACTGTGCTATGTCCCCAAACATGCAATCTCTCTCATCCTCATAGGACACAGGAATAATTACTACGTTCCTTTTGAAGACAAGGAGCTAAGTTCAGGGAAGTTTCTTCATTACAAGTGACTATGGTACAAAATAGACCTGGCACAATACAGGCATTGTGCTAGAGGTGGTTTGCCCCAGGGCACACAACCATCGAGAAGGCAGGGCTCCCCGACTCTAAGACCCTCCTCTCTCCATGAGACCCCTGGCTCCAACCTCTATGTGCCAAGGACGCAAAGCATCACTTCAAGGGGACCAAGCAAGTTGGGGTGGCGGGGGGTGGGGGCATTGGGATCAAAGAATAAGGAGCTCTTCCCATCTCAGAGCAAACCACTCTAGCATTGATCCTAACATGTCAGAGCAAGAAGGGAGCTCGGTGATCATTTAGTTCCAGCTTTGTCTTCACAGTAGAAGGGAAGCTGGATTCCTGCCCAAGGGATACAGCTCATTAGCAGAGCTGGAGCAGAACCCTGTGGCTTCGGACTGCCAGCCAAACTCTCCTTTTTGCTAGCCACTCAACACGAAGAGAGGACAGCAAGCTGCACCGATAATATTTCGTTTATTTTGGCATTACAAAAGCTGTGCATGTTTGCCATAGAAAATTGGGAAAATACGGAAATGAAGAAAGTTGTGACAAAAATAAAACGATCCTGTTTCCCACCACCCAGGGAGCTGTAGATAACTTGGCATGTTTCCTTCTAGGCCTTCCCTTTGCATAGCTTTTTGTTTGTTTTGGTTTTCGTTTTTATATACTTGTGAATGCACTGTGTATACAATTTGTTACCAGCCTTCCCACTTACATTATAAATATTTTTCCATGTTATTACGGACGCTCCATAAACATTTTTTTTTTCTTTTCAGTAATGAAATGCAGTAGTCCCCTGCCCTATTCCTACTTTCTGCCCACATACACACACCTACAGAGATCCCCCTGGAAACCAGTTTTAACCATTTGCCTTTGAAGTTTTTCTACTGTAATTTCCATGTGGCTAAATACTATGTGATCTCTAGATTCCTCTACTTCGACAAAGATCTGTTGGTTTCCTGCTATGATGGATGGGAGGTGGACACACGCTGAATTATGCTAGCTCATGGGGTGGATGGGGCAGGAGGAATTGTTAAGGAGATGTGTCTTTGGGATGCTTGGAATGTCTTTGATCTGGGATGCCTGCCTGAGACCCATGCTTAGGGAGACACTGGCTGACCTCCTGTCCACTAATTCTCCTGCCTAAATGATGTCCCTTAAATAATGTCGCCTCAGGACCCTCAGTGTGATGGTTATAGGGGATGAAGAAAGACCAGACGTCATTAGCATGGCTACCAGTCTCCCGTCCTGCCATTCTAATGCAACAAACACGGACACCTGAAATTGACACAGACTTTTCTTCTACTTCCCCACTTGTAAGCACCAGAACAAGATTTTTTTCCCCCCAGAGGATGGGCCTCTGGAACAAAGACTCCTTTGCCAAATAGAATAGTTCATACAATCTGCTGCTTTGGGGTTAAAAAGTCCTAGAACATCCTATTCCCTTTCTTCACTATCCTATTATTCATGTGGTGCCTCAAAATAATTATTTTCTGAAAGGATCTTAGCGTCCCAGATGCACTCCGAATGTCACGAAAGAGCAGAGAAAACGAGCATTAGGTGCAGCCCCCAGCAAGACCAGAAAACAAATGGCCCCCGGGCCTATGATTTTGTCACCCAGAATAAACACAGTGAGCTTCCTGAAAGCAAGTTCATTTTATGTACGGGGAAGTCCAGCTTTAATTGCTGGCGAGACCATTAATCGTCCTCACCTAATCACAGAAATAAGCCCATCTAAATTACTCTGGAAAATCCCAACTCACTGGGTGCATGAAAAGGAGGGTTTTTTTTTTTTTTTAAAGGTAAAACATTTCAAAGTCCCTTTTATAAAGTGGCAAAACCTGCTTTCTGTTCATTCCCTCTCTATTAAAGGTGTCTAAACAACTTATCGGTGCCCGTAAAGAGAAAGGGCAGGAAAAAAGATCAAGTAGAGATTGAATAAAAAAACTTAGAGGGTTATTACATTAGAACTATAATTCAAACAGGCGTTGGAAAAGAACGTTTGTCTAATTAGTCATTGTAATC
The DNA here is from genome assembly GCF_022355385.1 of Mustela nigripes. NCBI lineage: Eukaryota > Metazoa > Chordata > Mammalia > Carnivora > Mustelidae > Mustela > Mustela nigripes. Next base: position 28,629,461 of record NC_081567.1, read on the forward strand.
AGGTATCTATGGGAATAAGTGTTAATGCTTGGAAGAGACGGCCAATTAATCATGTCTACAGTCAGCATAATGGCTGGCATTAGGCCCCATGCTTTTTAGACTCCTGTACAGCAAATACAAAACCTGCCGCTAACCTGTGCTTTTAGTAGAACAGAAGGCACATCCCCTTTCTGCACCGTGAGGCTCTTGTGATAGCCCCAGAGGTTGGAATCCGCAAAGCCTCAACTTCTAGCCACGGGAAAACGAAGGCAGAAAGTACCGGGAGAGCACACAAAGGGCCACACCACTCAGGAATGTGCGATATTCCCAATAAATGGCATTTCCCAACGTGATTGCAAGGTGCCAAGCAGTGGACGAAGTTCTGCGCCTGTATTCGATCATTTACTCCTTCCAGCAACTTTGGCCTAAAGGTGCTATTGTTCTCACTTAAACGATGAAACTGAACTTCAGAGCCGTTAAATTACTCGTTCAAGTTTGCACAGATGGTGCCGGGGACTCAGACGCAAGCCAATCTGTCTCCGAGGTGACAAGGAGTCGAGGGAACCGTCATTCAGAATGGAGTTGGGAGGCCAGCAGGGGGAGCTCTCACGCCCTAGCACTCATCCGTCACAGACCCAAACCCTACAGAAAGAGAGGCGCCTTGCATAGGGCACTACTTGAGCTCCTACTTTCCCACCCCAGCAGGAGGAAGAAAGGCTTTCCTTCTGTCTCAGCAACAGCCCAGCCAATGAGAGACCGTCACAACTCAGCTAAGGAGAAGCCGGTAGACTTGGAACAACCACTTTATTCCGACCCCACCCCTGCCCACACCCTTCCCTGTATAGAAGAGCAGTCCTCTCCTTTATTCGCCAGGCTTTGCTGCAACTTGCTGGCCATACCTTGCAATTTTCTGCTATTCCGGGATATACCCGTATTTGCGGATAAAGCAACTGGCAGTTTTGTCTTTTCAAGCTAACGACTCCATGGAACCGTGTTTATCATGTGTTAAAGGACACAGAATGACACTTCTGGATGAAGTGTAATTGTTTCATTCGTAAATATTGGAGTACCTGCTATGCTCTGGGCATTGGCATAAAGACACACACGTATTTGTATACACACATGAGTATGTGCGTGTATAGGCTTAAGACAGGTCCACATACCCCTTGATTTTTCTCATTTCTAATGAGAATAAAGCAGAGGCGATAGTATGTGACTTAGGAGACTGAACTATAAACAGCCCTCCAACCTCCCGATTATTCTGTCTTGACTTGCTTTGCTCTGAGGAAGTTTACATGTGGAGCATCTCCACGGAGAAGCTCATGTGGGGAGAAAATGGGGTCTCCGGCCAACAGCCCTGTGCAAGGGCCATCTTGGAAGTGGATCCTCCCGCCCCATGCAAGCCTTCAGATGACGGTGGCCACGGCTAACACCTCGACTGCAATTTTGTGAGAAACCGTGCGCAGTTTCTAATCACTAACACTAGTGGGTGTGTATGTCATCGAGGAGTGTTCAAAGACAGCTAAAGAACAACAACCCAGAACTTATCTAGGACCTGTTCCAAAGGCTCGCTGCTCTCCATGGTCACTTTCCTGTGGTCTCCATCTTAACTGACGGCACAATCACCCATCCGTTCAACCAAACAAAAAACCCCTTGACTCCACCATATGTCTATTCCACAATTCCTACAAATTGGTCACCAAATCATGATAATCCTACTTCTAGTATCCTAAATGGCCTTGCTTCCCACCTTTTAACACTCAGGCCTCTTTAATTGTGTAAAAAAAAAAAAAAAAAAAAGACTTTCTAGCATCTACTTAGTGAACTCCTATGCATATGTCAATGCCCCAGAACTCTTCATTAACACTGGATCCCCTCTACCAGCTCTGTGCTTTGCACACACTTCCATTTTAAATCATTCTCTTTTCATCCTACTAGCTCATGAGTTCCTGGAGGATAGAGACTGTATCTTGCCCTCTCAATCTCTCCTGTCTTTAGCAGGGACCCACAGAATTGTGCTTTGAAAACACGACTGTACCGATTATGTTTCTGTGTAACAAGTTATCCCACACCTGGGTGGCTTAAAACAATAAAATATGTATTACCTCCTAGTCTTCTGTAGGTCAGGAATCCAGTGTGATCTAGTTGGTTCATCTGACTCGAGGTCTCTCATGAGTTTGCACTCTTCATCTCAAGGTTCAACTGGGGGTTAGTCCGCTCCCAGGCTCAGTCATGTGGCTGTTAGCAGCCCACAGGTCCTCACTGCCATGTGGACCTCTCTATGGGGCAGCTTCCATCACAGCAACTGGATTCCATCAGGGCAAGCAAAGGAGAGAAGAAGAGAGAGAGAAGGTGAGCAAGGGGGAAACCAGGCTTCGCAATGTAAGCTTAGAAGGCACATCCCATCACTTCATCATCTCTTAGAAGCAGGTTACCACACCAACCCTGAGAGGGGATTACACGAGAGCCCGAGCGCCTGGAGGCGGGAGTTGCCTACCTTGAGTATCTTGACCTTGTGTCTCAGAACAGGTCCAGCCTTGGTGTTCTTCGCCTGCCTTCTCTAACACCATCTTCAGCTCCTCCTGCCATCCGTCCCTCCCGATGCCTCTGCTCCTTGGCAATCAGTGAATGAACGGCAGCCTTCCTGTAGACTCAATTCATCGCTCATTTATTCCGTATTTCAGTCCTGGGCATGCCGCTTAACCTCATTAATGTTCCAGCTCCCCATCTGTAAAATGGGGCTAATAGGAGAACTGGCTTCCTAAGGTTGTTGTGGGAATGAAAATGCACACAAAAACTTATAGCACAGTTCTCAAGACCAGGTCACTGCTCAATAAACAAAGGGAACCTTTTAATATTGTTATTACTATTACTAGTTTGTCCACAAACATCAAGGTATCTAAAAACCAGCTTCTTCTATTCAGTTCCTACTTGGCATCAAATTCTACACTCTTGCCAACTTGATTTAGTGTGTGCATTTGTGTTTTCCTTCAATTATCAAAAACCAAAACTATCTTTAGTAAGTAATAATAATTGGGGCACCTGGGTAGCTCTGTCATGCCTTCCACTCGAGTCATGATCTCAGGGTCCTGGGATCAAGCCCCGCATCGGGCTCCCTGCTCAAGGGGTTCTTGATACTCAAGGGGTTCAAGATACTCAAGGCTGCTTCTCCCTCTCCCACTCCCCCTGCTTGTGTTCCCTCTCTCACCCTCTCTCTCTGTCAAATAAATAAAATATTTTAAAAATAAAAATAATAATAATTAATTAAAGGCAGCTTCTGTGTCGGTGGATAGCAAGAAGACACTACTTGTACAAATCTTCCCAGAACCAGAAACTCAAAAGTCCAAGGAAGAGGGCACATGAGTGCGAGTGCTCAGAGAGATTAGATGTAGTTTGAAAATAAGATCCCCCAGAGTTTTACTACAGACAGAAATTAAGCTGGGCAGTGGGACCTTTTTGTACATTTCCTACTTAAAAAAAAAAAAACTTCCGTAGGCTTCCCTAAGCAATGAATATGGTCCTATAGAGAAGGATGACTCAGCTCTGCTGCAGGGTCACAGGGACCAGATCCTTACAGTCTGTGAGATTAACTCTGTGAAGAGGAAGGGGGTGGGTCGCACGTGTGGAGCAGCAGGTGCTGAGCCACAGAAGGCATCTGTAGTTCTACCTGCATCATCTCATCCTTCCTATCCAACCAGATTAGGTGACTAATTATGCCTATCCCCCACTTAAAAAAAGCAAATTGGTGGAATTCACATAAAATCAATCATTTTAAAGCAAACAATTCAGCGGCATTTAGTACACTGACAATGCTGTGTAGTTAACCACATTTATATAGTTCTAAAACGTTTTCATCACCCTAAACAGAAACCCTGTACGCATGGACTCAGTCCCGGTTCCCTCCTCCTGCATGGAAAGAGCTCAAGCCAGAGAGGTCCCAGTCCTTCCTCTTAAAATACGGGGCTGCCAGTGTCACTGAACTTCATGATCTACCCTAGAGTTACAGCAGCTGATCTCCATGGGGTTTGCTTTTAGTTAGAACTATTTATTCCAAGATAGGCTTGGGGCTCTATCTAGCTCACTCACACATGTGTACCAGTTATGGATGTTTCTGCTTTCAAAAAAAAAAAAAAAAAAAAAAACCCAAGAGGTTAATTTCCTGCCTGCTCACCTCCGTTCCATGAGGCAGAAATGAGAGAGGACATGTGAAGATTGCTGGCTCTCCAGCTTCCCCTTATCATGACTCAGAGGGACCAGGAGACAACAGTCTGGGTCTTACCAGCCTGATGAGGAAGGACATGACTGGCCCCAATCCTCCCAGCCCAAGTTGAATAAAACTTTCCATGGCCGCCCAGTCAGCCATAAAATCCGTATGCACCTCTGGCACTGGGACTCTGGTCCCTCCCCAGTGGCAAAATCACCACCATCACGGCCCTCAGCTCAGTTCACCGGTTACATACAGTCTTTTCAGCCTTCAGAGTGAGCCTGCCAGGTGGAGAAGATTATCCTCGTTTTACGATGAGAAAAGGGAGAATCCGTTGGGCAGAATCAGGGTTTGAGCCCAAGAACGGCCGATTTCTGAATTCTGCTGCTGGTCTACCAGCTTCATCCAGCATGAGTGAGTGAGGGTCCTAGTGTTTGCAGAACTCCCAACTGTGTAGCCTCCGACCAGGATCACTCAGCCCTCCCCCTGCAAACACTCCCGCACCCACCAGCCGCCACCACTCTGCTCTCTGCTTCTATGTATTTGGCCTTTTTCCTAGTATTTTTGTAGGGTGATAAAAGAGAGGAGAGGTCAACAGTGAAGGAAGGAGAGAGAGAGAGAGAGAAGAGAGAGAGGCAGGGAGGTAGGGAAGGAAGTGAGTAGGGGGGTTAGAGAAGGAGAGAGATCTCCTGTCAGGGCTGAGAAGTGCCTCACCTTGTGCACTTGGCTGTGCATCCCCTAAACGACACCTGATCCCTCTGAACAATTTCCCCCTGGCTGGGGGCCAGCAGGGGAGAGTAGAGACAGGAGGAGACAGCACCACGGGCACATTTATCGATTCCAAATAGACTCTCCTGGGAGCACATCAGAATGATTTTCAGGATTCAATTGAATCGACTTGTTCTTTAAATTAAATTCTTGCATTGCAGTTCAGCTCCTCGCCAACTGCGTGGTTCTGTCCTAAAGGGGCTCCGATCCCCCAATTAATAAATGAGAGATTGAGTAATCGGGATTCTGAGTTTCGCCAGCGGGGCAGAGCCGATGACAGAGCAGGAGAGGGAGAGGCAGGGGGAGGACTGTACCCCCCTTGTCTCCCCTGGAGGGCCCACCTAGATGGGCGAGGTTGGCAGAGGAGAGGGGGGAGGAGCGGGGGGTTACATTTGCAGGGAAGCTCCAGAAGCAGGTCCTTGTTCCAAGGGAGCTGGCTGCTCTTTGCAGCTTGTTACATCACGAGATCCCACTCAGAAACGGAATCCGGCGGGGGTGGATTGGGTCTAGGAAGTCAGCACATTTTGCAGTACGGGATTATCAGAGGGAAGGGTGGGCAAGAACTTGCTACTTTGGGCTCTGCTCCCCCTCCCTCTATCCCTTGAATTCTTTCTTTTGCTTGGATCAAGGTGAAGCTCTGCGTTCTGGAGGAGGGTAATCGCTGGGCTGCTTTGAAATGGGAGCGTGGAGATGGAGTAAACCCAGGAGGAGACAGTCCTCTTGGGAAACCACACACTCTGCCTGCAAGCTTCACGGGCGCTAAGTCATGTGCTCCTCCTCTGGTGAGGGTAGGACTAGCACCTGTGCTGCACGGACAGGGAAACTGAGGCACAGAGGAGGTGAAGGATGTGGTCCTGAGTAATTAGTGGGGATGGGGTGTAGTCAGGATTTGAACCCAGGTCTGCTTATCCCCAGTTCCGCGCAACAGACTCTAGAGCCAGCCCATCTACGCCTCAACCCACACTCCTCCCCCTCCCAGCTGTGTGAGCTTGAGCAAAATTATCAACGTCTCTGGGCCTCAGGTCCCCTTCCATAGAAGGGAGGTTGACGTCTCCCCACGTCACAGAATTGAGAATAGGGAACGAGCACCGAAATCTCAACCATCTAAAAGGGCAGTCGTACAGGGCAAATGCTGTTGGAAATGTGGCAAAAGGGTCTTTAAGTGTTTAACCACAGGACAATGTTCTGTGCAGTGAGTGAGCTTTAGTCTGTGTGTGGGGTGGGGTGAGGTAAGGGGAGAGGGGTCCCTCAGGGGTCTGCCACGGGTTGAGCAGGAAGTCTTTGGGCTGCTCTTGGAGCAGCCTGCCGCGGGTCCCCTCCAGGGCAGTCCTCACCGTCCAAGGGGATCCAAGGAGACTGTCATTTCAGCTGGGGGCCTCCAGGCCTGCTGCACGGGGAGCTTCCCACTCTATCTGCTACCAGAACCCCAGGGGTGTGCGGAGGAGCGGCTGCACGTGCTCTCCTGACGAACCAAACCCCTTCCATTGCCGGGAGAGCCCTAATGAGGCCAGCTCTCAGCGTGGCAGCAGGATGTGCCCCCGCGGAGTTTCCAGCCCTCCTTCCCCAGGGCCTAGTTAACTGAGTCAACGCTTCCAAAGGCTGGGGATCAGCATTTCACCGCATAAAGTAAGGCAGATACTGGAGAGTCACCGCATCAAGACAGAGCCCTCTCTGAAGCATATCGGAAGGCAGAGTTTCCCGGACGGAAGTGGGTTCGAATCCCAGCTCCACCACTTACCAGTGGAGAAGTTAACTTAACCACTCTAAACCCGGACCTCCTCCTCCTGGGAAAAAGGAGGACAATCATAGCACTGACTTCTTAAGGCTATTGTAATAATTAAATTAAGGTCATCCACATAAAGCTTTCAGCCCAATACCTGGGAAATAAATCCTCATATTTTTGAGTAATGATTTTCATTGTTGGTAATATACTGATGTTAGCAATTAGCAACATTAAGAAAGCTAATAGCAAATTAGAGTTTTCAGAGGGAGTTGTTTTTTTTTTCCCGGAAGGAGCTTCAACATCAGTTCTTCCCAAGATACGGGATTCATCCAAGTCTCTGGACCTCTGATCTCACTGAGTTCTACAAGGAAAGGAACATCCCTGCATTAGACAGAGGTGGCCTTCTTTTTTGAATAGAGTAGCCGGTGTCAGTGGTTTGGTCACGTGAGCCGATTCCCTGCCTCCAGCAGGTCCACTGGAAGCATTTGAGAACGTACTGAACATTGAGTGGTCAGAGGAGGGATATCTCCGCTGATTCCCCTTCTTGTTCTGCCCCCCAGGAAGCTCAAGGCCAACAGTCAGCCCGTCCTTCTTACTATTCTTTGCTGGGCCACACCTTTTCCTGCCTAGGGGACTGTGCACCTGCCATATCCTTGCTGGGAATCCCCTCCTTTGGGACACAGAGGGCGCTTCCCCACCTCGATCTGGTGTGTGCCATTGCGTTAGTCCACTTGGGCTGCGGTAACAGAATGTCAAAGACCAGGAGGCTTGTAAATCACACAAGTTTGCTTCTCACAGCTCTGGAGGCTGGAAGTCTGAGACCAGGGCTCCAGCGTGGCCGGGTCCCTTTCCACTGTGCAGATGGCTGACTTCCGGGTGCCTCACACAGCAGAGAGCGGGAGAGGCAAGCTCTCTCATGACTCTTGTAAAGACACTCATCCTATTTTGGAGGGCTGCTCCCTCATGAGTTTATGGAACCCCCATCCCTCCCCGCAAGACCCCATCTCCGAGTACCATCACATTGCCAGGGAGGGTTTCAGCACCTAAACTTGGGAGACACAGACTTGCAGCCCCTAACGGTCACCTTGGCGACACCACCCCTGACCGTCCTACTTCGGATCTCAACCTCACCCCGTCAGTCTCCATTCCCCATGCTGTTTTCTGGTTTTCCCTGGGACAAACGGAAGCTCCTATGACAGGCTGACCCTGACCTGGTCCCCGAAGATCACACCATGTATATCTGTACCGATTTCCTACAGAATTTATCAAGAGCCTTAGAAATATCCATTCCCTTTGGCTCAACAATTAGACTCACAGAAATAGCCCAAGGTACTAGGAAAGACAAACAGTGAGCAAGTACATTTATCCATGTATCGATGTGGAAATTTACAAGTCCCCTCAATATCCATAAGGGAGTAGATGAAGGTGTTATTGATGACCAGGCAGGCATTTCGAGTCTTTTATACTGTGGGGCTGCGAATTGCAAAATAAATCTGGATATTAGTATTTACTTACAGTTCAGTTGGAAATGGGTGCAGGAGATACTGTATCTCACATTGTTGAGCTTCTCACTGATGGGGGGGGGGAGAAAAAAGCACACAGGTGATTATTACTCCTTTTCTAAGAAATGTTTACAATGGACATGCATTGCATTTACAATAAGGAAATAATAATAATGGTTTTTTTCACAATCCCATCATGGTTGCATTGCCGTGAAGCAGTTGCCAGTCCCCCACAGAGAATGTGTCCCCTCCAGAAGGTCATCAGCATTCCCGGACACAGTGAGGCGGGAATCTGGTTGTCGTCTTCTTTTTTTCTTTTCTTTTTTTAAATTCTTCTGTGTGCTGTTTGGGAAACAGCAGGCAGAGCAAATAACAACCCTCTAGATAATACAAATGGGTAAATATTGCCGGGATTCGTTACATAAAGTGCTAAAAAAATATAACTTGAGAATGTAACCACTTATTTTCCCACCTTTGGAAATCCCAGCGTCTGTTTCTGCCAAAAAAGATGGAGGGTGGGGAATTTTGCAGAGGGGGAAAAAAAATTCAAGTCTTTTCTGTCAAACCGACAGAGGAAGCGGTGGGATTGGTAGTGGAGGAAAAATGCGGCGTTGAGGAAAACAAGAGATTTGGTTGTTAAACAAGGTGACTTTTGAAGCAGGAGAGTGACAGGCGTCACCCTCTGAAGGATTGGGGAGGAAGGGATACTTTTTAGATTTGTAGGGAGACTTTTTCCCCTCCTGTAAAGGACCCAGACAGAGGCTCCTACAGGCTCAAGAGAGGCAGACGGATTCCACGGAAACTTGCCTTGTGATTTGCGGTAATTCAAGGAAAAGCCCTGGGAAAAGGAGAAAAACATCCTCTTTGTATCGCTGTTCCCTCCTCTGCATTTTCGGACTTCCTCGTGGGCACACTGCAGCCGCCGTTTCTCTCTGTGTGCATGGTGGGAGACGCTGTTCATCTCTGGCTTTCCACGTCCTCTTGCCTTCTGAGGGGATCGGCGTCTTCTAACCTCCCTCCCCAGCCTCGTTTTGGCAGCAATGTTAAGCTCACTCACCTGCCCAGGGCCCGTGCAGGAGCGTGAATCATCCAAGGATGGTTCAAACCTGGATTGGACCACAGCTGGTCCAAACCTGATAGGCAAACCGAGGCCAATCTCTGCCTGCAGCTCCAGTTCTAATTTCTGAGGCCCTCGGAGGCACTGGCCAATGTCAGGCAGGGGTTCAACCTGAACCCCCGGGCCAGTGCCAGGGCAGGAACCTGGGCCAGAGCCCCTTGAAGACACCCCTGGGATCTTAAAGATTGATTTTGGAAGTTTTGTTTGAGTTCAGTACTTTTCTGGAAGGGTCGGAGGCTTGCCGGGCTGGGCAGCTGCCGTAAATCCAGGCTGATAACATTCACCTGGCCAGAACAATCCTTTAGGTTGTTTTTAAAGCTAGAGGCCCACAGTAAAATTCAGCCCATAAATATACTTACCTTGGTGGCACCATGATTTTTGTGTATTTAAATTAGCTGTTAAGATATAAAACTGGAGGGGCACCTGGGTGGCTCAGTGGGTTAAGCATCTGCCTTCAGCTCAGGTTGTGATTCCAGGGTCCTGGGACTGAGCCCCGAATTGGGCTCTCTGCTCAGCGGGGAGCCTGCTTTACCCGCCCCCCCGCCCCTGCCTGCCTCTGCCTACTTGTGATCTGTCTGTCAAATAAATAAAATCTTTTTTTAAAAAAAAAAGATATAAAACTTAAATGATTCCATGTGAAAATCCATATTTCTGGCTTTCTTTTTTTTTTTTTCCCAAAAATAAAAAGAGTGGTTTGCAGAATGCAATGTTTTAAGAACATGAACTCTGAAGCGAGATTTCTTGGTTTAGTAATCCTAGCTCTGTAGCTAGGGACTAAGTTACAAAACCTCTCTGTGCTTTGGTTTTCTCACCCGTAAAATTGGAATAGTAACATTAATAATAAATATCTCAAATGCTTGTTGTAAGGATTTAATGAATTAATACAGGCAGCGCTTGTAGGCCAGTGCCCACCATACAGGTGTTAGATTAGTTACTATGCTATGTCGCTGTTAGGACTAGAAAGGCATTCCCGACACCATGTCCCTCGCTCAAGTCAGAGCACAACTTCTCATGTCGTTATGTTTCCCTCTCCACTCAGTTCACTCATTACTTTAGCCGCCTGACCTCTCTACGTGTTTGAACTTGAGAACCCCGGTCTCAAATGAAGATACAGTATTCACCACTGTGGGACCTCTGTAAACCCAAATTGTACTACTGTCTTGAGCAACTGCTGGCAAATCCCACAGCTGCAGACTTTTGGGAACCTGGAAGTCCATGGGCATAATAGGTGGGACATTATATCCTACTCCTGATTTGGCCCTGTGACTTATTTGGGCAACCACAGGAAGGAAAAGTGATGATGCGTCGGTTCTGAGCCTAAGTCTGAAATGTTTCCTCTTGCCTTTTCATTACTGTTGAAGAAGGAAAAGCTCAGGCTAGATGCCGGTTCCAGACAGAGGGGGAGTGATAGGTGAAGCAAGTCTTCCCCAGTTAAGGTGACCCATCCAAATCCAATGGCAAGAAGGGTCCCAGCTGACCTGCAGAGATGTGCTGAAATCAGCCCAGACCAGACCACACTCACATGACATATGATAATAAATGGCTCTTGTTTTCAGCCCCTGAGCATTGGGGTGGATTGTTACCCAGCAAACACTAGCTGATAAGCTGTCCCATGGAACCCCTTAGCATCACCCAGTGACCAAATGGGACATGGCGCATTTTTCCAGGACATGGTGATGATGCCATCTGTGTTAGGCGTGGCCAGAGAACTGGGCTGCTCTCGACCTCGTGGGACAGCTGCCAGCTGGGTATCCCAATCCCTCACACAGCCAACACCCTTCATGGCATACAAGCCAACACCCTTCATGGGTTTTCCCCATTTCCAGGGAGTTTCTTCTCCTAGTTCTTAAATATGCACAACATCACCACGTTTTCACTCATTCGTTGAAGCTACACAGTGGACGAAGGGACTAATGGAGACAGTCTAAAAAGCTGTCTTAACAAATTTAAGAAGATTGAAATCACTGCACACAACTTTCCTGACCACAACAGTCCGAAACTAAAAATCAGTCCCAAGAAAAAGAAGCTATTGGTGACGTCCAGGCGGAAGACAGCATCGGCCTGAATGAAGAATTTAGGAGTGAGGATGGAAATAACTGAGCAGATTTAATAGTAGACACAATGTCAGGAACAACACTTACTGGGTGCTTATTGGGTGTTGGCCCCTGTTCTCAGAGCACGACATATCTTTAATCAACAAGCGTATGGTTAGGTACTGTGACTCCTTCCACTTCCCCAGCAGTGATGTTGAGGCCAAAGTGACCCAGCCTACAAAATGGCGAGTTCAAAGCCCGGAAGATCCTGAGACTGGACCCTTCCCTTCTTGCATGCTACTTTTTAGGAGCTTTGCAGGTGGTAGATTAAACAGGGCTTAGTGGTTGACTAGGTTCGGGGGCAGGAGTGCCGGGGGGGGGGGTGGTGAAGGACGGGGAGTGCAAAACAGTTGCAAGACAACACGGTCTTCTCATTTGTTCTAAGGGAATTGTGTGAGTGTGTGTGTGTGTCTCCATTTACAATGACAAACAAACAAACAAAAAAAGTCCATTCCCAGAGTAAGATTTTGATCAGAAAAGAGAAGACTCTTGGGAGAACAATTATCGCCAAATATTAGGAAGACTGTCAAATATTTGGTTCTGACTTGTTTTCTGAGAACCAAGGAAGGAGAATTTGTCTAAGTAAGGTCTCGTCATCACTTGGCAGGGGGAAGTAACAAAAGAATCCATCAGTGGTGTGTGTGTGTGTGTGTGTCTGCCTGCTGTGTATCAGATAAACAAATTATTTCAAAACAATCACAGGACCATTGCATGATAGAACTTGCTCTGAATGTGTCTACCACGGCTGGGCACCCATTGCAAAATTGCACAAGTGGAGGCTATTGGACATCCGTTTGCCTCTCTGACTTTCCCAGTTAATACTGTAACCAGGATACGACAAGATTAACAGCCATTTGGAGGGAGAGAAACCCTGCATCTTCTTGGCTTTGTCTGGTTGTTTTGAAAAAGATCCTTGTCTGATGAGGAGCAGCATTTCTTCTCTCTAGAACAGAGATCGATGCGGGCTTTTCTGCTAAAGCTAGCAAGTGTATTTTCTTTCCTTCCAAGAGGTGACTGCTGGGACTGGGGAGGCCGAGTGTCCTCATTGAACGGCATGCCCTAGAACTTTTGCTCTTTGACAGCATTTAAAAAAAAAAAAATGCTTTGGAGGAGATCACTTTCTTTTTAGCTCCTGGGGACCCAGGGTATAAGACAGCTTCTGCATCCTTTCCTCCTTCCCTGCTCTTGTCCTAAAGTTGAGATTTCTTTCTGTATGGTTCCCCCTCACCTGAGGGACGGGTACGATCGAATAGGGAACAGGTTCAAGGTTCTAGGATGGGGACTGGACCTCTGGGACTTGTACCCAAGTATATGATGGAGACCACCAAGGAGGGATCAAGAGATCAGTGTAAGCTAAATATATAAGAGATGTTTCAAAAGATGGGAGGGAGGGAGGAAAAAAAAAAAAGATCCTCTGAACATCGGGGGCCATATTTTGGATGGGCACAGAGCTGGCAACAAAGTCTAAATAAAAAGATCAGGGAAATGTAAACACAGGGTCTTTCCAAGAGGTGAGCTACAAAAGTAGGAACAAAGAGGGAAACCCAGGCGGTTCTTGATGAGCCCAGCAGGAATATCCAATTCCTCTGTCTGTAGGGTTCTTGCTTTTGATGAGAAACAGCGGGTTGGGAGTGGCCCGAATAAAAGGAGGCCAACGGGACAAACACACATGTTCTGGGTTGTGATCGGCCTCCTGTCAGTCACCGCCACCTCTGGCTTCTGCCTCGTTCAGGACATGGACAGAGCACAGAAGCCACGGTGGCTCCGCATTTGGCCTCTGCTTTTCCTTAAGATCACATTTAAAAATTAATTAATTCAGGGGCACCTGGGTGGCTCAGTGGGCTAAGCCTCTGCCTTCAGCTCAGGTCATGATCTCAGGGTCCTGGGATCAAGCCCTGCATCGGGCTCTCTGCTCAGCGGGGAGCCTGCTTCCCCTCCACTCTCTCTCTCAGCCTGCCTCTCTGCCTGCTTGTAATCTCTCTCTTTCTCTCTGTGTGTCAAATAAATAAATAAAATCTTTTAAAAAATTAATTAATTCATTAATCTTTAAAATAGTACATGTTAAAAAGTTATTTGATGAGAGAGCAAGAGACCACAAGCAGGTGAAGTGGCAGGGGGAGAGGGAGAAGCAGGCTTCCCGCTGAGCAGGGAGCCCGACACGGATTCAATTCCGGGACCCTGAGATCATGATCGGAGCTGAAGGGGGATGTTCAAATGACTGAGCCACCCAGGCATCAACCTGGAAAAACATCACATTGTAAAATGAAAGTGAAATTGACCACAAGGGACCCTAATCAAACTACAAAAAAAAAAAAAAAGAGAGAGAAATTTATATGAACAAGTCATAAAATCTCGGGCCATTGGCAGTGTGGAGGGGGAATGCAGTGTGGACAGGGGGCTCTGTGACCAAGAGATGAGAAGCCACTACGCCTCCGTCTTTCTCTTCCGGAGCTATGATGCTCCTAGGAAGTACACAGTCAGGTTTGCAGTTCGCCTCTCCAGAGTGGTCAAGGACATGATGCTATGCATTTTTAAATCATTTCTAGCTCCATTTTCCTGCCCTTCTGTGTTGATTTACTTGGCATCTATTTTGAATTCAGGCTTTCTCTTTTGATATTATAGATTCTTTCACGTCCTAGGGTATCTTTTTGGAAAATAAATAAGTCAAATATCAAAAGACAACATGCCCTTGAACATTAAAAAAAAATGCACTTGAACATAAACTGGCATGCATGCCTATAAAAAAAAAAAAATCACAGGATCTACATACATACGCTTATATTTCTCTAGGCCCCATGCCTGTATACCACCACGAACCACCACGAGGTAACTGAGAGCAGTTCATAAGCAATGCCATCCGGAGAAAATACACCAGGTACAGCTGAGTCATGGAGTCAGTGGGGGTTATTTTGCTGTTCTTGTGGGGTCTTTATATTCCTAGACCAGCAGAAGTGAAAGATGCGATTTGCAAAGATTACTGAAAAACGAAGTTCTATCCCATATGACCCTTGGCGATGTAACTTGGTCACCCTCAAGTCTGCTTGGCTGGCCCGGACCCTTGGTTTTGACCAACCGAACACAGGGGAAGTGATGATACTGTGTAAGTTTTGGAGTCTGGGTTTCAAGAGATCTTGTATCTTCTCTGAGACCATCATCTGAGGAAGCTGATCTGGCCTGTGGAAGCCATGGTGGGGAACCTCCAAGGCGACCATCGGCAGTCAACTTGTCCCTTCACATCTTCCGTTCCAGGGGCAAGGTGATCCCCCTCAGAGTGTGTGCTAGAAGGCAGGTCTCCAGGCCTCGAGTCTCACATCCTTAAAAAGCAGGCTCAACACCATCCCTCTCCTCTGCGAGAGCACAACCCTGTGACACAGGAGGAAGAGACAACACTGGGAGCTGTAGCCCCCCGCTGAGTCAGATGCTTGCTGTGTGTCTACACCCAAGTACAATGACCTCTCTGGACCTCGACCCCCTCATCTTTGGGCCAAACACATTGGAGAAGTGAAGCACCAGGCCCTGTTGAGTTCCGAGAATCTCTGATGACTCTGAAGCATGCCTTCTCAGCGCTTTTGTCACAGCAGGAGCTCGGGGATTTTACTGTGACAGGCTGGAAACCAGCGAGGGGGAGGCGGGGGGTTGCATTTCATTCTGTCAGCTCCCCTTCTTCTAAAGGGTAACATTGTCACTCACAGCTTATCTTGCTGTGAACTTTCCTTAATGGTTTCGTTGGATTCAGGCTCAGATTAATCATCCTGGGCAACAAGCAACACGACAAACTCATCGCTAATTAGTTGGCAGCAACACAAGGTACCACGTTCCCTGGTGCAGAAGGCCTGTTTATCTATTAGCCCCTGTCCTCCTGGGTGCTCACGATGTGGGCCATGTCATTCTCTGGAGGCTCATCTTGGCCACAAGCACAATGGATGCTCACCCTGGAGAAGCAAAATCAAAAAGAAGATGCAATCCAGGAAAGTGTGTTTCTGTTTCCATCTTCATCCTCAAAACCAATGCTGCGTTTAAGGGAGAGGTTCTGCGTTGACTGTCTTCTAGAAATGAAAATGTTTGCCCTTGCAGCACTAAAGGAAAATGCAACAGTACTGCTCTGCATGCCATGCTGTAGAAGCAAAGATTAGGTCACACCATAAATAGGCTCTGAAGTTGAATTTTCTACCGAGTTTTTTTAGTCAGAGAGATTTATTCACGTTCAGCTCTGCACACACCATTCCACCCATGTTCAATGGTGTTAAATCCCTGCACAGAACAGTAAATTTGTGTCGAAGGAATGAATGGATCGCTCTTGCAAAACAACCACGTGGCAGTGGAGGTTGCTGTTCCTAGTGTTTTGCTTCCCAAGACACTATTTCCCGAATCACAGTGTTCTTGCTTCCAGGTCCACACCAGCGATTTCAGTATTAACGAGGATTCTTCAGCAATTAGAAAGGCGTAGCACAACTCAAATGATCTTAAGCCAAAGAGGGAGTTTTGGAATCATGAGTCTGGAAAGAAAGTTGGGTAGAGGCCACAGTGGTCACACAAAAAGATTCAGGAGTTTGGGGCTTGAGGATTCGTCCCGGAACTCAGTGCTGCCAGAAATCAATCAGTCAATTAACAAAGCAATCAGTCATCAAAGCAAGACCTCTCTCTCCACCATATGGGGACACAGCAGGAAGGTGGCCCGTCTGGAAGGCAGCAAGCAGCGGGAAGGCTCTGGTCAGAACCCTATCATGCCGGCATCTGGACCTTGGACTTCCAGCCTCTAGAACTGTGAGAAAATACATCTCTGTTGTTCATGCCACCCATTCTCGGGTATTTGGTGTGGCACTCACCAGCACCAATTTTGGGAAAGCGACCGCCATTGCTCAGATGGATTTCCACCCAGTCCCCCCGGTGGTCCCCATGACCACCCTTCTGCTGTGTGTAATCTCTTCAACCCTTTGGAGCCAAACCTGACTGTGCTGTTCCTCCGCCTGAAACGCAGCCTGGGGCAAAGATGCTGGGTGTTGTGACTTGCACTTACCTTCCCAGCATGATTTCTTGCTCCTTCTCCCTCACATGTGGATCTGCTTATGATTTTTTTTTTAGAACATATTCTCCCTAACACCTCTGGATGTTCAAATGTCTATTCTATCTAAAATTGTCATTTCTAGGGGCATCTGGGTGGCTCAGTTGGTCAAGTGTCGACTCGTAGTTGAAGCTCAGGTTGCGATCTCAGGGTATTGGGATCGAGCCCCATGAGCCCCACATCGGGCTCTATGCTCAGGATGGAGTCTGCTTGGGATGTTCTCTCTCTCCATCTCCCTCTGCACTTCCCCCCGCTTGTGCTCTCTTTCTCTTAAAAATAAATAAATCTACAAAATAAAAAAAAAAATCATTTACATTGCTCTTAACCTGATTAGCTCTTATCAGTCCTGGTTTCAGCTTAGTAGTTCTTCCCTTGGGAAGGCTTCTCATCTCCCCAAATTTAGTAAGGTTCTTGTGGGATCACAGACAGCATGTTACTAATCTTTTGTAGGACTATTTTACAGTATGGTTAATGATATGTTTCCTTTTTCCCTCTTCTGTTAGATATGAGTTCCTTAATTGCAGGAGTAGGGTTTGCTGGCTACGGTGGATACTTAATTGATATTAGTTTAATGAGTGAATCAATAAAGTAATGAGTGAAAAAATACACAAAGATATATACAAACCCATACCCACTCTGCAGTTGCATAGTGACTGTAATTCACTCAGCTCAGCTCTTACTAAAAGCAAAAAACAGAAACTCCACAGCTTCACCTTTTTCTAATGGGAAAATGTCTGTAAGACTTCTAAGAAGTATCATCTTTATGGCTTTATACTCAAGGTCAAGATGTTTATGGGTCCTCTATGCTAATTGCATTACCTTCCTCTTAAAAATCTGTTCTATCCATCAATGTCTGCTGTTCGGGGATACTTTGGATGAAGATCCATTTTATCAACAATTGTCCCCTAGTGATAAATAAACACACATTAAAGCTCTCAGCTGGCCTTTACAAATGACATGTTCCTTCTTGTTACTCTTTTCTCTAATATTGGTTTAATTGTTTTCTAATCACTGTGAAATAAACAAACCCTGGCTCTTACGTTTTACCCAGACAAGTGGTTCACTCGGATCTGTTTGCCAGTTCTACCTGGGGTCTTGACTTTGACTTTACATGGGTAAAACCATGCTTTACATGACTTTGATTTTGCTTGAGTACTAAAAAATGGGATGTAAGTGGAGACTTCTGGTTTAAAATGCATGACTAAAACAGCAGAAGGGAAGAAGCCCCATGTTCTTAAAATCCATAGCAGAACTGGAAGAAGGCAAAGAATCTCGCCAACCCATGACTGAAGAGAAAGGCCTGGGAAAGGACAGACAGTGGGTAGAAGGTGGGTTGTCATTAGGGCGAGGAACTAGAAGGTAGAGCAGATAAGCCAGGCCCTGGATATCAGAGTGGCTTTATTGACCCTTCTCCCTAGGATGATGTTATGGTACAAATCTTTTACCCAGAAATTCTGACAAAGACTTGCAGAGTATGATCTACGGGCAGTGAAGTGGGGCTGTGCCCCATACAACTTCAAGTTTTTCAGCCAAGATGGGACAATCACTTATTCAAAATGAAAAATCCTTCCCTTGCATACCTTTAAGGAAAGCCCAGACTCCCATCCGCTCCTTCAGCATGAAGGCCCTCGTGACCCAAATCTCCATTCATCACCGACAGAACAGGAGATTTCACTGAACTAAAAAATTATTCCTGAGCTGCCAACATCACTTGATTTAAATTACATCGATAATTATGAAAAGCAGCCAATAACTACCATACATTTGAAGAAACCAAACAGTGTGAAAAAGATTTTCAAAATACAATAAGCACCAAATTAATGTCTGAGGGAACAGTTAACACAATAAACTGAATGAAACTTACCCATTTATCATATCGATAAGGAAGAACAGGATGCAGAGGAAAAGAAACAACAACAGCTCTCACATACAAAATTTTAAGACCATAATTGCCAAACTAAAAACTAAAACTTGGAAGGTGGGGGGGGGGGGTTCTGCACAGAAGAATGGATACTTGTAAGGACTAAAATCTGGACTGGGATACTAAGGCGAAGGATTTCGTCAGAACTGGCGAAAAAGGTCAAACGTGGAGTGGGGAGATAGTAAGATTGACCCAGGAGTTCCAAATCTATTTAGTAAATGTTCCAGAAAGAATGAAAAGAGGAAATTATCAAATAACTAATAAGGGAAAAATTTCCTGAGCTGCAGAAAAGACTGAACAGGTAATCCCCAGGATACTTTGTTTATTCAACAAATTTTTATTGACCACTTGTGTGTCAGGCACTGTTGTAAATGCAGTGATAAGGAAGAGGAACGTCACATCTAAATATATCCTGAAGTTATCTCAATTCCGAGTATTAAAACAAAATGGCAAATTCTTCTGCTGTTGGCTATGATAGAATAACTGGTCCTGGGCTAGTCTTTCACCGTAAACAATTACACAACTAGACAAAATATGTAAGTTAACAGATTTTCAGACAGTGGGAAACAGACCGCACAAGGCTATAATACCTGAAAGAAGGAAATCCCCTAAGTGAGCTCTCTGTTTATGGAAAATTTTCCCAGCCTGATACAAAGAACTAATGGCTGAGAAGAGAGCAAAAGTTTTGCTAAGCTGAGAAGGCATTGGTCAGAGTTCCGGACATCTGAAATGAAGCTTCTGGAAATCTGTTTAATGAATGAATCGAGAACCTAAATTAATAATTAGTGTTTGATGAAGGTATCAAAGAAAGGGAAGCTGTGTGGAGAGAGAATCCCAGAAATCCATGCAGGGGGCTCCTTGCAAGTCTGCAGATGAGAGCGAGGTTGTCCATTCTCCAAGTGAGACCTCCCAAAGTTAACCAGACAGATGCTGCTATGGGTTGAACGTGGAATTAGACATATAGGTCTGCTTGGAGGAAAAAGAGTAACAGAGGTGTTGATGTGTTCTGGCCCTAGAGTGGAGGGATCTTCTTAACACATCCTTAACACACCTGACATTCAGCTGACCCCTAAGAATGTCATTAACTTAGGAAAAAGGAACACTCTAGAGTAAAACCTACTCTTGGCTCATCTTAATGAAGTCTAAAAACCACCCCCCCCACCGCAGTGAGACCTGCAGGGGAGACAGGGTATAGAGGTTGAAGTCAGTTGGGTTAGAAGGGTTTGATGAACACTTTTTCATAGGTTTGCACTAGCAAAATGTAAAATCAAACCTTCACATGTTCATGGTGATCATCTAGAAGTTGAAGAATCAATAGTCTTCAGAAAAGCAGAATCCAAAGTCTCCTTAATACTATCACATCCAGGGCGCCTGGGTGGCTCAGTGGGTTAAGCCGCTGCCTTCAGCTCAGGTCATGAGCTCAGGGTCCTGGGATCGAGTCCTGCATCGGGCTCTCTGCTCAGCAGGGAGCCTGCTTCCTCCTCTCTCTCTCTCTCTGCCTGCTTCTCTGCCTACTTGTGATCTCTCTCTGTCAAATAAATAAATAAATAATCTTTTAAAAAAATACTATCACATCCAATATTCAATTAAAAAAAAAAACTAGCTATACAAAGAATGAGAAAAAGTGATCCACAGTTAAGAAAAATAAAGTTGTCGGGGCACCTGGGTGGCTCAGTGGGTTAAGCCTCTGCCTTCGGCTCGGGTCGTGATCCCAGGGTCCTGGGATCGAGCCCCGCATTGGGCTCTCTGCTCAGCAGGGAGCCTGCTTCCTCCTCTCTCTCTCTGCCTGCATCTCTGCCTATTTGTGATCTCTCTCTCTGTCAAATAAATAAATAAAATATTTAAAAAAAATAAAAATAAAAATAAAAAAAGAAAAAGAAAGTTGTCACTATAAACCAGTCCTAAACTGGTCCAAATGTGGGGCTAAGCAGACAAAGATTTTTAAGAATCTGTTACAAATATGTGCAAATCATTAAAGGAAAGACTTAAAGGAAAATATGGTCCTCATGAGTGAACAGATAGAAAATCTCAGCAATTAAATGGAACTACAAGAAGGAAACAAATGAAAAGTTTAGAAGTTAAAAGTATAACAATTAAAATGCAACACCTGGAATTTAAAAATTCCCACATAGACAAAAGAAAAAGTCAGTGAATTTAAAGACAGATAACTGGGATTTATCAATTCTAAAGAACAAACGGGAAAAAAGATTTAAGAAAAATCAACAGAGCCACAATTTCCTGTGAGACGATAGCAAATGATCTGATCCCCAAAAAAGAAGAGCAGGAAGGGTATGAAATTAATGGCCTAATATTGTACCTTTGGGGGGGGGGGGAAAGAGCAAATTCAGTAAAAGCAAAGGAAATAATAAAAAGCAGGCACCAATGAAGTGAATAAAAGAAAAAAAAGAGAGAAAATTAATAAACCCAAAGTTTGCTTCCTTAAAAACATCAACAAAATTGATAAAGCCCTAAGTAAACCAATCAAGAAAAGTAGGAAATGATGCCAATCTAAAAATTGGGAATGGGGCACCTGGGTGGCTCAGTGGGTTAAAGCCTCTGCCTTCCACTCAGGTCATGATCCCGGGGTCCTGGGATCGAGCCCCGCATCGGGCTCTCTGCTCAGCGGGGAGCCTGCTTCCCTTCCTCTCTCTCTCTGCCTGCTTCTCTGCCTACTTGTGATCCCTGTCTGTCAAATAAATAAATAAAATCTTTAAAAAATAAATAAATAAATAATAAAAATTGGGAATGAAAAGAGGTTATGAGCTTCACAGATCTAGAAGCATTAGAAGGATAATAAGATAATATTACTAAGGAAATTGAATTTGTCAAAAACTTTCTCACAAAGAATATTTGAAGTCAAGGTGAAATGGCGAATTCTACCAAATATTTGTGGAAGAAATCACACCGGACTTACACAAGCTCTTTTAAAAGATGGAGAAAGAGAATGTACTTCTCAACACATTATGTGCAGCCAGAGAAATGCTGATATTTGAACTGGACAAGGTCCTTCCAAAAATGGATAAAATTATGGATTAAAATAACTCCTCAGCACAGACACAGATATCCTTGAATTCATAGATATGACAATACATCATAATCACAAAAATTAATAAGAACACGCTGAACGATTTAAGAGAAAGGGTAAACATTTATATAAAAAGACTATATTGACTTATCAGAACAATAGAGCAATGTCAAATTCTGATAAAATAGAACTTCAAACTTTTAGGTCTATATCAGGCAAAATTGTATATGCAGTGCAATCTCAATTATGTAAAAATATGCAGAGATTTTCTGAAAAGAAATGTGTGTGGAACATCTAACCCATCACAGTATTAAGGGTTTTAGAGAGATTATCACATGTGATCCCAACAGCAGCCCTGTGAGGTAGGGATTACTGCCTTCTTCATATAACAATCCTACACAGCTGGTAAAGACCAGAAGAGACCTCGGATCTATGCCTTCTGAACAGGAGGGTGTTGGCATCAGATTTGAGGAATTACAATTCAGAGTGACAGATATCCCCACTGCATCAAATAACCATTCCCCGACTCAAAGTGGACCCAGTGAGACCAGCACTCTGGTCCAGATTCCGAGGGCACTTGGGAATCTGTGCTAGACACAGGACCGCTGACCAAATTCCTGGCATTGGCTGGCATTTTCCTGCCTTAGGGAATGAACAAGACCTTCCCGAAACCTGTTTGATTCCCTGGGTTTCCTCCAAAGGGATGGCTATCATCGTTAAGTGGTTCCTCCAGCTTCAAGGCAACATGAATGACTTCCGGTCCCACCAAGAGTCAGCATGTCATGGAATTCAGGGGGTCTCCCCACTCCTCCTTTCAGGGTCAGCCAGCAGTGATTTGGCTTCCTTCTGTCTGCCCGCGTTCTCTCTACCATGGGGAATTAACAACCACTTCTCTGCACAGCTGTCAGAGGCTGGAATAATTCATTAAAATTTAGAATAATACCATCTACAAGCCTTTGCATTTGAAACAATAGGAGTGGGTAACCTCTTCAAGGCATTTCAACTGATCAGCAAGGGAAAGGAAACTTTTTTTGTTCAAGAGGTTATTAGCAGTATAAAGTATATTTTATGAACATATATATAAAGAATTAAATCATAAAGGCAGATATCAAAGCAGAACAATCTTGTTGTGTGTAACAATGGGAAACTTATCCACAGCATTAAAATAGATTCATGTGGAGAAAATGAGAACCCAGATAACTAAATTGAAAGCATCATGAATACCAGTGGCGATCTGAAATGATGGCCCATCTTCCCGTTCATCAGATGCCCCAACATCTCTGGAATGGGCCAATAACTGACGAGCAAAAACACATGTTTTATGTTTCGATTTTATTAGGCTTCAAATGAGAAGTAAGCAAGCTAATGGCATGTGTTATAGAATGTGTCTAGCCAAATAAATTAGTTTTGCCTAGGTGAGAAAGCTAAGAACTTTCTCAAGTCACTAAATTGACTTTTTCAAGGTCACACCAGCCAGAGATTCATTCCTACAAAAAGCCTCATTGGAAGAGCCCAGATTCACTTTCAACATTGGTACTTTCTGTTCCAACCCACTCAAAACTGATGTTGTGATTGATGACCCCAGGACTGCCAGATTCACAACTGCTTCTGATTTCAAAGACAAGGATACCCATGAACTTTGACAATTCATGACAGTATAGTTTCTATAATATAAGTTTCTTAATCCTCCAGGGCTTGGTGGAGAGAATGAGAATTCGCTGAGCCTTTACTTTGTGCCTGGACCTGTGGCCTCTTCATATAAATAATCTTGTTGAGCGGCGCGTGGGTGGCTCAGTGGGTTAAAGCCTCTGCCTTCAGCTTAGGTCATGGTCTCAGGGTCCTGGGATCGAGTCCCGCATCAGGCTCTCTGCTCAGCAGGGAGCCTGCTTTCCCCTCTCTCTCTCTGCCTACATGTGATCTCTGTCAAATAAATAAATAAAATCTTTAAAAAAATAATAATCTTGTTGAATTTTCCTATCTGCCTTGTGCAATAAGCATTCCCATTTAACAGACCGATAAAAACCCTATGAGTTAAACAACTTGCCCGTTGTTGCCTAGATGCTCAATGGCACACCTGACATTTCAAATTGCCTCCATCAGACCATGCCACTGAGATGTCTTACCAGTGTGCTGAGGTCCCTTTGTTGGCACTGGCATGAGAAGGTGGACCGTTGGAAATTGGGTCCTTAATACTACTTCCGTAGACTCTTTTTGCAGCTAAAGATGGCTGAGTTGGTGTGACCCAGTGAAAGGTACCAATTCTGATAGCGATCAACTGGGTATGTGGCCAAATTACCACCACTGCTTTCCTAGTTCAGAACTAGGCTTTCCTAGTTCAGAAGATGAGGCAGAAAGCAAGGGGTGTTCCTGAGAGTTTAACATCCCAAATGAAAACAGAGTGAGAGAGGGAAAGGGAAAGAATATCACTGAGCCAACTAGGAAAGTCTTGAGTACCGACAAAGGGCAGAAGTGACTGAGGGCTTGGGAGGAAATGCAAGTCCCGTGTGACGCATGCTCAGTTCTGGTGCCACACAGCGGGGCAGGAGATCATTAAGAAGAAGAGAGGAAGACCATAGGCTCTTCCTGATGCAGATGAGAAGAGAGCTAATATTTATTGTATATCTTCCACCTGCCAGGTATCCTATCTGTACATATATCATCTCACGTAGTATTCATATAACTGGTAGCACCTGCTCCATAAATGTCATGTGCAAGTAAAGTGATATTTTTGTTTTTCTAGGTAATCTTAAAGACCTAGATTATATGTTTGGGAACAGAGGGGTGAGTGCACGGGGCCAGACACAGGGATCCAGCTTACAACCCGTGAGATCATGACCTGAGCCAAAAGCAAGAGTCAGATGCTCAACCTACTGAGCTACCCAGGCACTCCAGGAAAATCCTGGGCTTTGAAACAGTCCGCAACCACCATTGTTTCTTGTTGCCTCACTGAATTGCTTTTATAAATGATTTTATGGAGGTATCGTTTACATTTCATGAAATTCATCCTCTACAATTATACATGTTGATGATTTTCAGTAACTTTACCCAAGCGGTGCAACTAGCATCATAAATGAGTTTGAGAGAACTTCCATATGCATGCACAAACACGCACCCCTCCTAAGATTCCCCCGTGTCCATTTGCAGATAATCATTATTCCTGCCCCCAGCTAGGCAACCACTAATCTACTCTTCTTTCTACCTTTTCTGACTATGTCATAGAAATAGAATTATACAAGCTGTTGTCTCTGGGTCTGCTTTTCTTTCTCACTTCACAGACTGTCTCTGAGGCTCATCTGTGGTGTAGTAGGTGTCAGTAGCCTGCTCCTTTTAATCATTGAAAAGCATCCCATCGTACGGATAGACCACATTTTTCTATCTACTTACCAGTGTCCACACGGACTTGCACATGGATGTTCCTAGCAACGTTATTCATGACAACCTCAGACTGAAAACAACCCAAATACTTTTTAAAGTTGGTCTACACCTGTAGTTCTCAAGCTTGGCTACACATGATGATTTTGGCTACACGGGCCTGGGATAGAGCTTACAACCAATGTTTGTTCTTGGAGCTCTCCTGATGATTCTACAGGCCAAGAGAATCACTGGGCTACAGGGTCTAATAGATAATGTTTGTCGTCTCTGTCTACATTGGTGCTACAGTGCTTGGATCCCCAGTATATGACTTTTTGTTATTTTTTTAAACCTCCTTCTTTCTGAATTAAGCTTGGCCAAGGATGCCCAAATGTGAGCTCCATTGCAAAGCATTTCATTCAACTGCCAGACTGCTGCTAGCCACATAACCTCACAGTCCCATCCCATTCATTTCCCACCTCAGGGTCTGAGCTCAGTGGTCTGTTCACTCTTTCTCTTAAACCCCATGAATGGATCCAAATGCCTTATATACACCCTCTTTCCAAGACATGGGACCACATGATTTGCTTCCCAAGTGAGATTCCAGAGCCTCCTCCTCTTCTCTCTCTCTTTTTAGGGGATGCTACTTCCAATGACTCAAAACTGATTTCCTCTCTAAGAAAGCTCCCGGTGATTCTAAAGTGCCAACTACCAGGCTTCTAATTAGGGACTAACTTTTATGACTCCAAGATACTCTGTACCTTCCCATTTCTCTTTATTGTACATATTTCTTGGTTAATGAGACAGAGAAAAAAAAAATCATCCAGTGACTTCCGTGTCACAACCTCTGCAACATGCAAGTATATCATCTTTATTTGCAGACATCGATTCCCAGCTGGGTTAATTGGCCAAGGTCATACAGCTGATAATTGCAGATCAACACTTCAACTCAAGTCTTCTTGACTCCAAAGCCTGTGTCACTTTCTTACTTTCTACTACAATTTCCTGGCTATTCTCCATCTTGCTTCTTTGCAGAGCACGGATTTCCACATTCTCTTTAAAATGCAATTTAATTGTAAATACCTTCTTGCAAAGCTTATTCTATCTCCCTCATTTTCTCCTTTCCTTCATCACTCTCCTTAGAGAAAGTCATTAGGAACAGAAACATTCTGTTTCTAAGTCTGCTTTGCCTCATACAAAAGGTCTCCTTCCAAAAACCCAGTGAGGGTGCCTTGGAGAGTTGCAATGGTATCCTCCTGCCCTCTGTGTTACGTCCGTGCATTTCTATAGCATGAGGAACACATCAGCCCAATGCCATACAGTCCTACTCCTTGGCTCAGCCTATAGACCCTCACCATCAGGGGAAATGTAAATGGAAGGGAACCTATTTTTCATCAAATAAATAGTCGGATTTTGTTGGAGTCTGGTGAGGAAGGCAGGGCATTTCTCCATGTAAGCCCTTATCAGAGCCCAGCAAACACTTCTTCCCAATGTGGCTGGCTTTAAATTTTCTGTGGCAGGTAGAGTGATGATAATTGGGTCAGCCTCTCAGGGTCTGGTTCCAATGCCCTTGCATCCAACTCTAGCTAACTTGTAACAAATGTCAGCCTTGCTATTGGAGAGGGGACAGCTTTCTAGAGGTCAAGTCTCATCAGGTCTACAGTGATTGCAGGGGCATGGGTTTTGGTTACTTGGACCTGGGATAAAGTCCTAGATCCCCTCTTTACACGGTACGTGGCTTTGGGCACAATACCTCACCGTTTTGGGTCACAGAGTCCGACCTATCTCTACGGATTTATTTAGGCGATTGCCTCCTTTCTTCATTCTCTCCATCCATTCTGCCTCAAATACATTATCCACTGGGACTTCTGCAGTACTGTGTCTGCTGCCTAACACAAGTACAGAACATTGTCATTGAAAGAGGCCATTTTGCCTACCTTCCTCCTTTTATAGATGGTGAACTGAGGTACAGAGAAGGAAAGTGATGGGTAAAACTAGTATTATGAGTCCAGCTGCTTCCTAAGGGGTTTTCAGCACATATCCGCTGAATGAGTCACAAAAATAGAGATTGGTGGTTCTTCCGAGAATTCTTTCTTATTCTAGCTCTAGCAATATGTTTTGTTTTGTTTTGTTTTCATTAAGGGATGCCCAGGATTGATTTGAAGACATTTTAGCTCATTAGGAAAGAAGCATCACCAGGAGCTGTGCCCACCATAGGAAAAGGGGAAACAGGCCAACCTGGAGGATGGAAACAAGACCATTAACAGTACAGAGGGGAGCCTTGTCCCTTTCTCATGTACATGGAGAACATAATGTGCTACTAAGCTTCTTGCAAAGCATGAGTATTAAAAAGAGAAAACTTTTCATTGAGCATAAGGACTGGCTTATTCATCCAGGCATCCCAAACATCTCTGCAACCTCTACCCGCACTCTCAGAAGCTAGCGTGAAATCATCTATTTAATCCCAGCGGAAGGGGGAGCGTTTCAAGAGAGGAACCAGGTGGGGTGGCAAGTGGGGTCCTTGAAGCCCTCCCCATGCATTATTTATAGCAGCTGCATCCAACTGGACCTGCAAACCCCCAAACCCTTTCGTCTTTTTTAATTCTGGTGAAATCCCTTGACCAGGAATCCTTTGAGACACAAAAATATCTATCCTACCCCTCGGAACACCAGTGCCAGGTGCTAAGTCAGGAAAGACGGAGAAACGAGAAAAGCACCCCCAGGCTGTGTATCAAATCCTGAGCCAGATTCTCACAACCACCCTGCAGGAGCCCATTAATTCAATTTTACAGCTAGGGAAGCACGGGCAGAAAGGCACGCAGCATTCCCTGAGGCTCAGAGAAGCTAAGCCAGAAACAGACCCAGGTTGGTCTGAGTCACTACGAATGGCTTCTAATAATCCAACCCACGGACTCCATCACTGATCTCACCATTTCCTCCTCTTGTTATCCATGTAGATGGCATTCTCCTTTTCCCCGAGCTAACCCACAGTGCAGTGAGGTTATTTTTTTTCCCCCACGCAAAAAGCTTTGGCCACATTTACCATCACGGCCTTGGAGGTAGAATCGTCGGATTAGGAAGAATGGATATTTTTAAGGCTCTTGATGCACACCGCCAAGCTGCCTTCCAAAAGGGCTGCACAAACTCACATGGCCTCCAGGAGCGCTGGAGAGTAGCAATTTCACCACACACACCCCTTAAGCCGGGGTATTCTCGTTTTTTGAAAATATTACACATTCGCTGGCTGAAAATAGTTGTCTCCGCTTTAATTTGCATTTCTTTGATTACTAGTAAGGTTGAATGTTTCCCCGTATGTTTTTAAAGCCATTTTGTTTCCTCTTTGTGATTTTTATTTTCTGGCTATTTGAGCTTTCGGGAGCTTAGTGATTTCCATAATGGTTTTATAAGCTCTTTTATGTTAAGAATATTGAGGCTTTGTCTTTACTCAGAATACTGTCCCATTTTGCTTTCTTTTAATATTTTTTAAGATCTAAATATCTCTTGATATTATATAGGTTATATATATATTGGATAGCTATATTAAATATATGATATATATGTGTGTGTAGATATACATATATACAATGTAGATATAAAGATTCTATATCCCTCCATGTGGGAATATATATATTAGACATAATAGATATACTAATATATCATATATAGAGATTAAATATATCTATCTTTTATTTTGTGATTTTTATCTACCCCTAGTTCTCTCCGTTTCAGCAACTCAATGAATGTTCAATTTTATTGTTTTCTGGTGCATAGTTTTACTAAAAATTTAAAGCCTTTTATTCTTTTCTTTTCTTTTTTTCAGTGTTAAATCTTATGTGAGGATCCACCTGATTCTTTGCCAAATTGCTAGCCAGCATTTGTCCCAGCAGGGGACCCTGAATAATCCCTCGGCTTCCCTGGGGCTCCTTATCCTATATGAAGATCTCATCCCTAAGAGCGACTGGTTTTCATCCCTCTCCTCTCTGAGCCACGCCAGGGCCTGTGCAGATGTCCCATCTTCTCTCTATTCCAAACCCCCAACTACCACCCACTCAGTTCCTCCTCCACCACAGGGTCCCCAGAGCTATCCTTGGACTTCCAGCCCAACGGTTTTCCATCTTGAAAGTTCTTTTGCATTTGCCATGCCAGCCTACATTCCAGGAGGCTTGGTTCCAGAGCAGTTCCAGCTGGAAAACAGCAAGAGCCAGCAGTGCCTGTGGGAAGGCTGCTTGAG
Source organism: Mustela nigripes (assembly GCF_022355385.1). Classification (NCBI taxonomy): domain Eukaryota; kingdom Metazoa; phylum Chordata; class Mammalia; order Carnivora; family Mustelidae; genus Mustela; species Mustela nigripes. The sequence continues at coordinate 28,658,437 of NC_081567.1, forward strand.
AGTCTGAACCTGCCAACACTGACCACATCAAAGCTCTCCCTCTCTAGCCTGGACCAGCCTCAAGGGAAGAACAGCCTGTGCGGGATTCCAGAGATGCACTGTGGGCTCTGAAACCCACACAGGTTTCATTTTAGTCCGAGACTGGGGAAAGAACTCGCCCCTGTGAAAGAGAACAAAACCCTTACCTTCCCAAAGAGGGAAATCAACCAATGAAGTCGGGGAAATTCATGGAGAAGTAGCGACAGGTGCATATTTAGAAATATAGCCCTAACTTTATGCCATTAAAAATTCTTGCCTTTGGGAAGGCATCCAAGAGGGGAGATGAGGAGACCCAGGGAAAGGGGACCTCTACTTTTTCTTATAAAGCAGATCGATATTTTTAACTCTGTGCATTCAGTTGCTTTGATATAAAAATAACATATCTGAAAAAGCAGCCACTGAACATGACAATGCAAAAGAAAACTAGGCACCTACTTCTTATCTGGTCTGGTGAGCAGAAGTGAATCTTTCTTTCATATTTACAGAAACGCTCACCATCCAAGCCTGCAGATGGAGATGAATTAGAGTTTCGAAGACTGATTGCTGTGTAAACTCATGGCCAAAGCACTCTGGATGTTGGTAATGATTCTTTTTAAAAACAAAATCCCCTAAAGCTGCTTGCTTTTCTTTGATTCTGTTTTGCTGCTTTCCCTAGAAAGGAATAGTTTCTGTTTCCCATACTAAACTCTCTGCTCTTGGAGAGAAGAGACCAGAGTCTCACTGGTTTCCGTATCTGAGCCTGTATCACATGGTTTGATGCTATATATATGTTCTATGAATACCGAATGAATGGATAGCATAGGATAGGATGGGATGGGATATGATGGGATGGGATGGGATGGGATTGGGATGGTATGGGATTGGGATGGGATGGGATGGGATATGAAGGGATGGGATATGATGGGATG